>NC_135978.1:30507422-30674922 GCF_053455715.1 Rhinoraja longicauda | reverse complement strand
ATACAATATAATACACTACAACACTCTATAACACAATATAATTCCTTATAACACCCTATAATGTGCAGCTTGGGTCTCCCAATTTGAGGAAGGACATCCTTGCTATTGAGGCACTGCAGCGTAGGTTCACGAGGTTAATCCCCGGGATGGCGGGACTGTCATATGAGGAAAGATTGGAAAGACTGGGCTTGTATTCACTGGAGTTTAGAAGGATGAGAGGGGATTTTATAGAAACATATAAGATCATAAAAGGACTGGACAAGCTAGATGCAGGAATGTTGTTCCCAATGTTGGGGGAGTCCAGAACCAGGGGCCACACAGTCTAACAATAAAGGGGAGGCCATTTAAAACTGAGATGAGAAAAAACTTTTTCACCCAGAGAGTTGTGAATTTGTGGAATTCTCTGCCACAGAGGGCAGTGGAGGCCAATTCACTGGATGAATTTAAAAAAAAAGTTAGATAGAGCTCTAGGGGCTAGTGGAATCAAGGGATATAGGGGAGAAGGCAGGCACGGGTTACTGATTGTGGATGATCAGCCATGATCACAATGAATGGTGGTGCTGGCTCGAAGGGCCAAATGGCCTCCTCCTGCACCTATTTTCTATGTTTCTATAACACTACAAAGTACACCACAACACCCGATGATACAACATAATACACTGCACTGGACGATAACACCCTATAATGCAATATAATACACATCACCCTATGATACAATATAATACCCTACAACACCCTATAACACACGATGGTACAAAATAATAAACCACAACACAAGGCTGTGAGGTGAGGGAAATTTGAGGCCAGAGTGGACAAAAGATGAACTAAGTTGGATATCTTCTTAGAACACAACAGTCTATATGGTCCCATGAGGCTTCTTGACATTTTTGTTGGTTAACAAGGCACATACACAGCCCAAAACCAATACTGCTCAATTCAGAATGGATTGTCTAGAGCCTCACCAATCTCAGTCTCGTCACTGCCTGCTTCTTTCCACTCCTTCATACAATCATCTCCCATCCCCGAGTCCCTTAGTTCCCTTTAACCCCCCCCCCCCCCCCCCCCCCACCCTCTCCCCTCCTCCCATTTCCCTTCCCTCCACACCCCTCCCTTCCGGCTGTGCATTTCACTCCTCTTCCCCCCCCCCCCCCCCGTTTCTGTCATCTACCAGAGAGCAGGGCTGAACTACTATCTACCACTTTGGTGAACTTCTGACCACCTTTGACCGGACTTCACTGCCTTTCCTTTGCACTAAACGTTATTCCCTTATCATCTATACACTGCAAATGGCTCAATTGGTATCATGTGTTGTCTTTCCGCTGACTGGTCAGCACGCAACAAAAGCTTTTCACTGTACCTCGGTACACGGGACAATAAACCGAACACCCTTTTGTCTCCTCTTCGCCTCCAGCAAACTCAATGCTGGCATTTATTTCGAGAGGGCTTGTATACAAAAACAGGGATGTAATGCTGGGGCTCTGTAAGGCGCTGGTCAGGCCACATTTGGAGAATTGTGAGCAATTTTGGGCACCATATCTGAGGGAGGATGTGCTGGCTCTGGAGAGGGTCCAGAGGAGGTTTACAAGAATGATCCCAGGAATGAATGGGTTAACATATGATCAGCGTTTGTCGGCACTGGGCCTGTACTCGCTGGAGTTTAGAAGAATGAGGGGGGACCTCGTTGAAACGTACAGAACAGTGAAAGGCCTGGATAGAGTGGATGTGGAGAGGATGTTTCCACTAGTGGGAGAGTCTAGGACCAGAGGTCACAGCCTCAGAATTAAAGGACGTTCCTTTAGGAAGGAGATGAGGAGGAATTTCTTTCGTCAGAGGGTGGTGAATCTGTGGAATTCATTGCCACAGACGGCTGTGGAGGCCAAGTCAGTGGATATTTTTAAGGCGGAGATAGACAGATTCTTGATTAGTACGGGGTGTCAGAGGTTATGGGGAGAAGGCAGGAGAATGGGGTTAGGAGGGAGAGATAGATCAGCCATGATTGAATGGTGGAGTAGACATGATGGGCCGAATGGCCTAATTCTACTCCTATCACTTATGACCCTAGTCACTTCCTCTGCCCTTCTTCCTCTGCCCCCTTCACCTGCATCCACCTATCGCTCGCCTGTCTGTGTCCTGTTCCCCCTCCCCCGACTCCATCAGTCTCAAGAAGGGTCCCGACCCAGAAAGAAGCCTTCCATTCACTCCACAGATGTTTGCATGTGGAACCAAGTGTTACTAAGAGTTGCAAATAGCCCAGAAGGGTTCAATGGTACGATCGCAAGATTGAACGATGTTAGTGGGAGTGACGCCTTCTATCGTGCACTGTTGTCATAGAGTGTTACAGTGTGGAAACAGGCCCTTCGGCCCAACTTGCCCATACTGGCCAACATGTCCCAGCTACACTAGTCCCACCTGCCTGCGCCTGATCCAGACTTTTTAGATTTTTTAGATTTTTTAGAGATACAGCGCGGAAACAGGCCCTTCGGCCCACCGAGTCCGCGCTGCCCAGCGATCCCCGCACGCTAACACTATCCTACACCCACTAGGGACAATTTTTACATTTGCCCAGCAAATTAACCTAAAAACCTGCACGTCTGTGGAGTGTGGGAGGAAACCGAAGATCTCGGAGAAAACCCACGCAGGTCACGGGGAGAACGTACAAACTCCGTACAGACGGCACCCGTAGTCAGGGTCGAACCTGAGCCTCCGGCGATGCATTCGCTGTAAGGCAGCAACTCTACCGCTGCGCCACCGTGCCACCACAAAATCCCTGATGTGACCCCAGATAGCGATGGTTTTACATTTTGATGCTTATTATTGCCTTGTGGTTTAACTTTCTCACGTGTACCGAGATACAGTGAGGGACTTTATTTGCATGCCATACAGTATGAGTACAATCAGGCCACACACAAGAACAACAGGCCATGCAAAGAGAAAAATGAGAGCCTGCAGAAAATAGTGTTGTGTGTTCTTGTGCCACAGTTACAGAGAAAGTACAGAGAAAGTGTGGCCAGCACGGTGGTGCAGCGGTAGAGTTGCTGCCTCACAGCGCCGGAGACCCGGGTTCCATCCTGACTACGGGTGCTGTCTGTACGGAGTTTGTACGTTCTCCCCATGACCGAGTGGGTTTCCTCCGGGTGCTCCGGTTTCCTCCCAAACCCATAGACGTGTGGATTTGTCGGTTAATTGCCCCTCATGTGAAGCGAGTGGGTGAAGAAGTGGGATAGCATGGAACGAGTGTGAAAGGGGGGTTTGCTGGTCGGCATGCACTCGTTGGGCCGAAGGGCCTGTTTCTTTCAATGTAGCTTCCAATGCAATCATTTGGCACTCCAGTTTTCTCCCACATCCCAACCGGCCGCTCCCTCTTCTCCCCTCTCCCATCAGGCAAGAGGTGCAGAAGTGTGAAAACCCACACCTCCAGATTCAGGGACAGTTTCTTCCCAGCTGTTATCAGGCAACTGAACCATCCCACCACCAACCAGAGAGCGGTCCCGATCTGCTATCTACCTTATTGGAGACCCTCGGACTATCTTTGATCGGACTTTACTTGCGCCAAATGTTATTCACTTTACCCAGTATCTGTACACGGTGGACGGCTCGATTGTAATCGTGTATTGTCTTTCCGCTGACTGGTTAGCACGCAACAAATGCTTTTCACTGTACCTCGGTACACGTGACAATAAACTAAACTGGGTTAATTGGCTTCTGTAAATAGCCCCTGATGTATAGCAGTGGATGAGGAAGTGGGAGAACATAGATCTAGTGTGTCAAGTCAAGTCAAATCAAGTCAATTTTATTTACATAGCACATTTAAAAACAACCCACGTTGACCAAAGTGCTGTACATCAGTTCAGGTACTAAGAGACGAACATACAATGGCACACAGACATAACAGCACATACATAAACAGTTCACAGTGCCCCCTCAGAGGGCCTCAAACGCTAGGGAGTAGAAATAGGTTTTGAGCTGGAATTTAGAAGGATGAGAGGGGATCTTATCGAAACATATAAGATTATTAAGGGGTTGGACACGTTAGAGGCAGGAAACATGTTCCCAATGTTGGGGGAGTCCAGAACCAGGGGCCACAGTTTAAGAATAAGGGGTAGGCCATTTAGAACGGAGATGAGGAAAAACTTTTTCAGTCAGAGAGTTGTGAATCTGTGGAATTTTCTTCCTCAGAAGGCATTGGAGGCCAATTCTCTGAATGCATTCAAGAGAGAGCTAGATAGAGCTCTTAAGGATAGCGGAGTCAGGGGGTATGGGGAAAGGGCAGGAACGGGGTACTGATTGAGAATGATCAGCCATGATCACATTGAATGGCGGTGCTGGCTCGAAGGGCTGAATGGCCTCCTCCTGCACCTATTGTCTATTGTCTATTGAGCCTGGACTTGAAGGAGTCGATGGAGAGGGCAGTTGTGATGGGGAGAGGGATGCTGTTCCACAGTCTAGGACGATGATCAATGGTTGGCGTGCATTCGGGAGAACGTCGTAATCCATACTGGGCCTCTGGTGCTGTGTGGTCGTGGCTCGACCAATTCAGGGACAGTTCCATCCCAGCTTGCTTGCTGCCTTTAATGAGCAAGTGTTACTAATTACACAGATGGCCAGGGCCGGTGGAACATGCTGTTTGAAGAGCAACGAGGCACAGACTAAAACCCACCTTTCAAAAGGGTAAACATTATAGACTGGGAGAGAAAGGGGGCAACTTGGGGGATTGGTCGCAAAGTTCAAAGACGTGCAATCAGCATGATGGGCCAAACGGCCTCAATCTGCGCAGCGTGCTTCTCGCTGGGTCTCGCGCCAGGCACAGACAAACTAATGAGTTACTTTCAGTTTTGGAGATACAATCGCGGGAACAGTCCCTTCGTCCCACCGAGTCCGTGCTGCCCAGCGAACACATTAGTTCAATCCCACACTTGTGGGACAACTTGCAGACACCAATTAACCTGCAGACCCACGTTTCTGTGAAATGTGGCAGGAAACCAGAGCACCCAAAGGAAACCTGATGGCCGCAGGGAGAAGGTACAAACTCCACACAGACAGCACCCGAGGTCAGGATCGAACCTGGGTCTCTGGCGCCGTGAGGCAGCAGCTCTACCCGCTGCGCCACCCTTAGTTCCAGAAAGATTACCCTTAGTGCCAGCCCTTAGTTCCAGAAAGATTGTTTGCAGGTGAAATCATCTGAGCATGTTTGGGTCACGCAGCATATCTGGAGAGACATGGACCGGTAATGTGTTGCTTGGCACCTTCATTCAGCCCGGCTGCCTGACCTGCTGAGTTACTCCAGCACTTTGTGTCTTTGCCAAACCAGCATCTGCAGTTCCTTGTGCCTACGTGAATGTGTTTAGGCAGGCACAAGGAACTGCAGATGCTGGTTTACAAACTCTCAGTCTGAAGAAGGGCCTCGACCCGAAACGTCACCCATTCCTTCTCTCCAGAGATGCTGTCTGTCCCGCTGAGTTACTCCAGACTTTTGTGTCCATCGTTAATATATACTAGACCAAGTGGACCCGTTGGGCCCATTCCTCATAGAGGGGGGACAGGGAAGGGGAGAGGGTATGATTGAGTGAGGCCTAGACCCAAAGCCTCTCTTGTATTGTAGCACCCTCAACCCCCCACTCAATCCCCCCCTCCTCCCCCTACTAACCCACTCCATCCCCCCTAGCCACCCCCACTTACCCCTCCCCTGCTCCCACCTGGGAACGCGGGGGAATGGAGTGGCTGAGTGTTAGACCAATGCAGTAGAGATTTGGGGGAGTTTCAAAGGGGGTTCAGGGGGGATGAATTGGGTGAATGGAGGGTGGAAGAGAGGGGGGGATAAGGGGCTGGGGGATGGAGTGGGTGAGAAGAGGATAAGGGGGTGGGTCGTGGGGGGGGATGATAAGTGGAGTTGAGGGGGTGTGGATGGGGTGGGTGAGTGGGGCTCGTAAAAAAAACCTGAAACCAATTTCAGTTAATGCAGGAAAGGTTTGGGGGAGTTTTAAGGGAAGGTGTTTGAGGTGGGAATGGAGTGCGTGAGTGAGGGGATGGGGTGGCTGAGTAAGGGGGGGGGTGTTAGACCAATGCAGTCGAGGTTTGGGGGAGTTTTAAAGGGGGTTCAGGGGGGATGAATTGGGCGAATGGGGGATGGAGGAGAGAGGATAAGGGGGCTGAGGGGAAGATAAGGGGGGGTGAGGTGGGTTGTATGATAAGTGGGGTTGAGGGGGTGTGGATGGAGTGGGTGAGGTGCGGCTCTTAAAAAAGCCTGAAGCCAATTTAAATTAATGCAGCCCAGGGTTGGGGGAGTTAAGGGGGATTGAGGGGGGAATGGAGTGCGTGAGCGGGGCTCTGAAACAAATTCTGGAGTTACTCCAGCATTTTGTGTCCATGGTTAATATGTATTACACTCATATCAAACCCACTGTGGAAGTGAGACTCCTATTTATGGAGGCAGGGCGGCACAGTGGGTGAACGAACACACTGTCCTTTCACTTCTGAGATCCGGTTTTGCAATATGGACAGGCCTCCGACTTCCACCCAGTGAAACGCGGGTTAATTGTGGGCTGCAATGTTGCAGGTCGCTCCAATGCATTTTCCACCGCATCCAAATCTAAACTTGCCTTGCACATGAAAATTGGTCAGAGTGCTACGTGGAGCAGATGCAGTAGGAATTAAGACCTAGACAAAAGGGCGGCACAGTGGCGCAGCGGTAGAGTTGCTGCCTCACAGCGCCAGAGACCCAGGTTCGATCCTGACTGCGGGTGCTGTCTGTACGGAGTTCGTACGTTCGCCAGCAATGGCTGCCTCGCCAACAGTCTGTCTGCCCCTTTAGACAACAGGCAATAGGTGCAGGAGGAGGCCATTCGGCCCTTCGAGCCACCACCGCCATTCAATGTGATCATGGCTGATCATTCTCAATCAGTACCCCGTACTTTGTTCTTTGTGTTTTAATAGTATGTGTTATATGTGTGTTTTTAGTGTTCTTTAGCTGGTTTTATGTGGGGGATGGGGGTGGTGTGTGTGGAGGAGATTGGGCGAATCTTTTTCTAATCTCTTACCTCGACGGAGATGCGATTTTTTTCCGTACCGTATCTCCGCCCGCACTGCGGCCTAACATCGAGGAGCTGGCGGCCTTTGCTGGAGACCGGCTTCGAGAGGTCCACCGCGGTCGCCTGCGGACTTACCATCGCGGAGCCCGCCGTCCCTTTGCCAGGGATCGACCTCGGAGCTCCAACCGCGGGTGCCTGCGGGACTTGAATATCGTGGAGCTCGCGGTCTCAGGTCAGAGACCGAGTTCGGGAGCTCCAGGCCGCAGGAGCTTTGACCGCCCCGATGCGGGGGCTTCGACCGCCCGATGGAACACGCTGGGTGGATGTTTATGTAACTTTTATGTCGTTGTGTGTCTTGTTGCTTTTTTTCGTATGGCTGTATGGTAATTCGCATATCACTGTACCTTAATTGGTACACGTGACAATAAAACACCTTTGAAGCCTTTGATCACGGGGTTTTCTCTGGGTGCTCCGGTTTCCTCCCACACTCCCAATGTGTGGGTTTGTAGGTGAATCGCCTTCGGTAACGATTGCAAATTGCCCCTAGTGCTAGTGTACGGGGATCGCTGGTCGGCACGGACTCGGTGGGCCGAAGGGCCTGTTTCCACCCTGTACCTCTCAACTAAACTATCTCCTTGTACAATATTTATACTGATCTTTCTGCTCAGTGGTAGTGGGAGGTCAAGTAAATATTCATGGGAATGCCAAGCAAACATAACGGCTGCCTTTGTAACGCTTCGAGCAAATCACTAAATTCCAAAGCAATTATCAAGCAGAGGTCAAGTAACTGAGATCTGCAAAATCTTCCTGCAAAGCAGAAAGTACCAGCCACATACACCGATCAGCCAAAACATTATGACCTGATGAGCCAAAACATTATGACCACCTGCCCAATATGCTGTTGGTCCTCCGTGTGCAGCCCCATACGCAGCAGGGTGCGATGCACTGTGTATTGTGACACATTCCTCCCGTGACCACCATTAACATTTTCTGTGACTTGTGCCACAGTCGACCTTCTGTCGGTTTGGACCAGACGGGATAGCCTTCGTTGCCCTCGTGCATCGATGAGCCTTGGGCGCCCAACACCCTGTCTGTCGCCGGTTTGTGGTTTGTCCCTCCTCGGACCACTGTCGGTAGGTACTCACCACTGCTGACCGGGAGCACCCCACAAGCCTTGCCGTTTCAGAGATGCTCTGACCCAGTCGTCTGGCCATAACAATTTGGCCCTTGTCAAAGGTAGACACAAAATGCTGGAGTAACTCAGCGGATCAGGCAGCTTCTCGGGAGAGAAGGGGTGGGTGACGTTTTGGGGTCGAGACCCTTCTTCAGACTGAAGCAGGCCCTTGTCAAAGTCGCTCAGGTCTTTACTCCTGCCCATTTCTCCAGCATCCAACACATCAACTTCAAGAACTGACTGTTCACTTGCTGCCTAATATATGCCACCCCTTGACAGGTGCCATTGTAACAAGATGATCAATGTTATTCACCTGGCCTGTCAGTGGTCATAATGTTTTGGCTGATCGGTGTATATTGAACCATCATGGAGAAGATAGACACACGTATTTCAAACGCATGCACAGCAACAAAAAACAAATCAGATCAATCTCACGTAGATAAGGCAAATCAATAAGTTAATGTTCAAACTCAAAGTGCGGTACTGACACAAAAGTGCGTTGTGGCTCAATATTGACTCTTGTTCACAAGGCACAGGAACAGAACTAGGCCATTCGGCCCATCAAGTCTACTCCGCCATTCAATCATGGCTGATCTGTCTCTCCCTCTCAACCCCATTCTCCTGCCTTCTCCCCATAACCCCCGACACCGATACTAATCAAGAATCTGTCAAACTCCGCCTTAAAAATACCCATGACTTGGCCTCCACAGCCCTCTATGGCAACGCGTTCCGCAGATTCACCACCCTCGGGCTAAAGAAATGTCTCCACATCTTCCGACAAGAACGTCCTTTAATTCTGAGGCTGTGCCCTCTGGTCCTAGACTCTCCCACTAGTGGAAACATCCTCTCCACATCCACTCTATCCAGGCCTTTCAATGACTCAACGATATGCGGTATTAATACGACTTAACGCTAAATAAAATTGGATTGGTTCAAGGCTGTGCAATAGTAAACATGCAATGCTGCGTGATATTGACTCAAACTCAATATTCAATGTGCAATCATTATTCAATGTACAAACTCAATAAGAGAGTTGATGACAACTATGCAGGGTGCTGACCTGAACAGATACAAGGTCATTTGGGCCTGGATTTAACACATTAGATCACTCACCTCAGCCTCAAGGCAGTCAAGGTCGACTTATCGATCCTGGAAAACAAAAAACAAAAATCATTAACAATCATTGGATCATAAACACTCATCCATCATGAAGGGGCTGCACTGTGGCGCAGCGGTATAGTTGCTGCTTTACAACGCCAGAGACCCGGGTTCGATCCCGACTATGGGTGACAATAGACAATAGACGATAGGTGCAGGAGTAGGCCATTCGGCCCTTCGAGCCAGCACCGCCATTCAATGTGATCATGGCTGATCATTCTCAATCAGTACCCCGGTCCTGCCTTCTCCCCATACCCCCTGACTCCACTATCCTTAAGAGCTCTATCCAGCTCTCTCTTGAATGCATTCAGAGAATTGGCCTCCACTGTGGCAGAGAATTCCACAGATTCACAACTCTCTGACTGAAAAGGTTGTTCCTCATCTCAGTTCTAAATGGCCTACCCCTTATTCTTAAACTGTGCTGTTTGTATGGAGTTTGTACGTTCTCTCGTGGGTTTCCTCTGGTTTCCTCCCACGCTACAAAGACGTACAGGTTCGTAGGTTAATTGGCTTGGTATAATTGTAAATTGTCCGTAGTGTGTGAGTGTGTTAGTGTGCGGGGATCGCTGGTCGGCGCGGACTCGGTGGGCCAAAAGTGTAGGGGAAAAACTGCAGATGCTGGTTTAAATCGAAGGTAGGCACAAAATGCTGGAGTAACTCAGCGGGTCAGGCAGCATCTCGGGAGAGAAGGAATGGGTGACGTTTGGGGTCGAGACCCTTCTTCAGACTGATGTTAGGGGAGGGGGCGGGACAAAGATAGAATGTAGTCGGAGACAGGAAGACCAGTGGAGAACTGGGAACGGGGCGGGGATGGAGAGAGAGGGAAAGCAGGGACTATGTGAAGTTAGAGACGTCACTGTTCATACCGCTGGGGTGTAAACTACCCGAGCGAAATACGAGGTGCTGTTCCTCCAATTTGCGCTGGGCCTCACTCTGACAATGGAGGAGGCCCAGGACAGAAAGGTCAGACTGGGAGTGGGAGGGGGAGTTGAAGTGCTGAGCCACCGGGAGATTTCCTTCTCTCCCGAGAAGCTGCCTGACCCGCTGAGTTACTCCAGCATTTTGTGCCTACCTTCGATTTAAACCAGCATCAGTGGGCCAAAGGGCCTGTTTCTCTAAACTAAACTAAAAACGAATAACCAGTAAAAAAAATCCTCTGATCAGACGTGGTCTCCCAGCTCGGAGTGCATGATTGTATACATTGGAACACTCTCTTCCCAGTCCCCCAACTGGATGTGCACCCATTGCTCTCCCCCCCCCCCCCCCCCCCCCCGCCTCCCCAATCCCTTTCCACCTATAATTCCTTCCTCTGACTTCACAATTTGTACTTCTTCTATTATATCTCCCAATTGAACCTTTTCATCTCCGGCCATCATCAAACCATTTGTCATTCAAACCCCCTCCCTCCTCACCGGGTATCCACCTATCACTTGTCAGATTTTGCCCTGCCCCCCCCACCTCTCTTCCAGCTTTCTCCGTCCCCAGCACAACTAGTCTGAAGAATGGCCCCGGCCTGAAACGTCATCTTCCCACGTTCTCCCAGGATGCTGCCTGTCCCGTTGAGTTACTCCAGCAAAAGACACAAAGTGCTGAATGAACGAATCAGTTTATTGGCCAAGTATGGGCACATACAAGGAACGTGCCTTGGTGCTCCGCTCGCAAGTAACGACATGAACGTACAGTGAACAATTAAGAATAAAGCATAAACCATTAAAACATTAACAATACAACATATCATGCGAGTGAAATAAACCAGAGCAAAAAGAGACTACAGACTTTTGGTTATTGAGTAGAGCTACTACTCACGGAGAAAAAACTCAATGGGTCAGGCAGCATCTCTGAAGAGTATGGAGAGGTGACGTTCTGGGTCAGGTCTCTTTGTGCCTTTTTTTCTAAGCCGGCATCTGCACTTCCCCATTCTGCTGCAGTTGTACAGGGCCTTGGTGAGACCGCACCTGGAGTATTGCGTACAGTTTTGGTCTCCTAATCCGAGGAAAGACATTCTTGCCATAGAGGGAGTACAGAGAAGGTTCACCAGATTGATTCCTGGGATGGCAGGACTTTCATATGAAGAAAGACTGGATAGACTGGCCTTGTACTCGCTGGAATTTAGAAGATTGAAGGGGGATCTTATAGAAATTTACAACTTAAAGGCTAGCTGCAGGAAGATTGTTCCCGATGTTGGGGAAGTCCAGAACAAGGGGTCACAGTTTAAGGATAAGGGGGAAGTCTTTTAGGACCGAGATGAGAAAGTTTTTTTTCACACAGAGAGTGGTGAATCTGTGGAATTCTCTGCCACAGAGGGTAGTTGAGGCCAGTTCATTGGCTATATTTAAGAGGGAGTTAGATGTGGCCCTTGTGGCTAAAGGGGTCAGGGGGTATGGAGAGAAGGCAGGTACGGGATACTGAGTTGGATGATCAGCCATGGTCATATTGAATGGCGGTGCAGGCTCGAAGGGCCGAATGGCCTTCTCCTGCACCCAGGGCCGTCTTTACAGCATTATGGGCCCCGGGCAAAGCAGTGTACTGGGGCCCCTAAGACAACTACTCACAGGAATAAAAATGTAAATGGTAAACTCTCCCCCACCCCCCTTTCCCTACCAGCCCCCCCCCCGTCGAGCCGGCGAAAAGCACTTACCGAAAAGCACTTAGCGATGGACTTAGGGAGCTACATTGTTGCGAAAAGCACTTACAGATCGCTGTGAGAAGCACTTAGGGATGGAAAAGCAAAGCACTTAGGGAGCTAATTGTTGCGAAACAGATCGCTGTGAGAAGCACTTAGGGATGGAAAATGTTGCGAAAAAAACACTTAGGGACCGAAAATGTTGCGAAAAAAGCACTTATTGAACCTACATTTTTAAAGTAGTATTTATTTATTGCAAGTCACTTAACATACACAGATCAGCATGGGGCCCCTATGCTCGTGGGGCCCCGGGCAAGTGCCCATCAGGCCCATGCGTTAAGACGGCCCTGCCTGCACCTATTTTCTATGTTTCTATTCATTTCAAGCCTGTGCGTAAAAGCAAGGTCTCCTGCAGTGATCACCCTCGACAACACTGCGCTCGTACGGGAAATACCACGCAATCTGTGTGTTTTACCCCGGCATTACTTGATGGAAAGATACAACAGGGAAACAGGCCCTTCATTCCACCGAGTCCATACTGGCCATCGATCTCCCGTTCCCACCAGTCGTGTACTCTTTACACACCAGGGGCAATTTGCAGAGGGGAGTTAACCTTCTAACATGCTCACCTTTGGCATTTGGGAGCACCCGAAGGAAACCCACACGGTCAAGGGGAGAGCGCGCAAACTCCACACAGACAGTACCCAAGGTCAGGATTGAGCCTGGGTCTCTGGTGCTGTGAGGCAGCAGCTCTACCAGCTGCACCACCTCTTTTAACGTATAAGCAACAAAGTTCCTTTAGCTGATAATTGGACGGTGGCACAGCGGTAGAGTTGCTGCCTTACAGCGCCAGAGACCCAGGTTCGATCCTGACTACCGGTGCTGTCTGTAAGGTGCTTGCACGTTCTCCCCGTGACCTAAATGGTTTTTTTTCCGTGTGCTCCGGTTTCCTCCCACATCCCAAAAATGTACAGGTTTGTCGGTTAATTGGCCCTCTGTAAATTGTCCCTGGTACATAGGACAGAACTTGGTGTACGGGTGATCGACGGCCAGTGTGGATGCAGTGGGCCGAAGGGCCTGTTTCCACGCTGCATCTCGAAATTGAAAACCGTGTCGCATAAATTCAAGCAACGAAACACATTCTCAGCGGGGAAAATCTTCACAATTGCTGTCAAGAATACATTTTATGAGAATTCTGTTGCTAGGCTGTTGTTAAGTAATATTCTTGTGGATTCTGCAAACGTACACCCGTTGCCATTGGCAGCCAGCAAAACATAAATATGGTCTATTATTCGAAGGCAGACACAAAATGTTGGGGTGGTCGATTATACAATTTATCCAAGTCATATTGTTTCTACAACACTTAAGCAGGAACAGCGAGCTTCAAATCAAATCCCATCCACTTATTTTATGCTTCTGAAGGCCACAGACATCAGCACATTGAAACACAACTCTTCAAATTATCATCAAAGGCATGCACTAGAAATGGGCGGCACGGTGGCGCAGTGGTAGAGTTGCTGCCTTACAGCGTTTGCAGCGCCGGAGACCCGGGTTCCATCCCGACTACGGGTGCTGCCTGTAACAGAGGTTTTTTGTTCTCCCCGTGACCTGCGTGGGTTTCCTCCCACACTCCAAATACGTACAGGTTTGTAGGTTAATTGGCTTGGTGTAAATGTACAAATTGTCCTTAGTGTGTGTAGGATAGTGTTAATATGCAGGGAACGCTGGTCGGCGCGGACCCGGTGGGCCGAAGGGCCTGTTTCCGTGTTGTAGCGCTAAACTAAATGAAAGAAGAGTTTGTTTATTTACTTTTTGTTCTATTTAGAGATACAGCGCGGAAACAGGCCCTTCGGCCCACCGAGTCCGCGCTGACCAACGATCCAGTTCAGTTTATTGTCACCTGTACCGAGGTACAATAAAAAGCTTTTGTTGCATGCTCTCCAGTCAGCGGAAAGACTCTACATGATTATAATCGGTCCATTTAGTGTATATGGTCCCCACATACTAACACCATCCTATACACACTAGAGGCAATTTACCTTTTATATCAAGCCAATTAACCTGTACAGAGTTTGTATATTCTCCTCGTGACCACGTGGGTTTCCTCCAGGTGCACTTATTTCTTCCCGTACTCCAAAGATGTTTTAGTTTCTGGTTTTAGAGATACAGTGCCGAAACAGGTCCTTTGATCCACTGAGTCCGCACCGACCAGCGATCCCCGCACATTAACACGCACTAGGGGCAATTTTTTTTTACACTTATAGGCCAATTAACCTACAAACCTGCACGTCTTTGGAGTGTGGGAGGAAACTGCAGATGTCGGAGAAAACCCACGCAGGTCACGGGGAGAACGTACAAACTCCGTACAGACAGCACCCGTAGTCACGGTCGAACAAGGGTCTCTGGCGCTGCAAGGCAGTAGCTTGCAAGGCAAGGCCGCCATGCCGCCCACATCACCAGGTCCTTTTCTCCAGAGATGCTGCCTGACCCGCTGAGTTACTCCAGCATTTTGTAACCATCTTTGGTATAAGCCAGCATCTGCAGTTCCTTCCTGCGCATGGAACTAGTGTGTGTGGGTGATTGACGATCAGCCAAGGCTCGGTGTGCCGAAGGGCCTATTTCCATGTTGTGTCTTTCAATCAAACAATGTTTGGGTAAAATATACAGATTACGTGGGGTTTCACTTCTGAATGCAGTGTGATCAGAACTTTCATCAATCAAATTTACATCAACACTTGTAGACTTAGCATTTAGTGCGAGGGCGGTGAATCTGTGGAATTCATTGCCACAGACGGCTCTGGAGGCCAAGTCAATGGATATTTTTAAGGCAGAGATAGATAGATTCTTGATTAGTACGGGTGTCAGGGGTTATGGGGAGAAGGCAGGAGAATGGGGTTGAGGGGGAAAGATAGATCAGGTATATATGAGGTTATGCACTTTGGCGGCAAGAACAGGAAAGCAGAGTATTACCTGAATGGTGGCCAATTAGGAAAAGGGGAGATGCAACGTGAACGCACCGAGTCTTTTACCCTGGGTAGGGCAATCGAGAACCAGAGGACATAGGATTCAAGGTTTCAAGGTCAGTTTATTGTCACGTGTACCAATTAAGGCACAGCGAGATTTGAGTTGCCATACACCCATACTAAGTGAAAAGCAACAAGACACACAGCCACATAAAAGTTAACATAAGCGTCCACCACAGTGGATTCCACATCCCTCACTGTGATGGAAGGCAATAAGGTCCAAACTTCTTCCTCTTTGTTCTTGAGGCAGTCAAACCATCTGCAGTCGGGGCGATCAAATTCGGGGCGATCACAGCCGATGATCGAAGCTCCCGAGTCCGCCTCTTCTTACCAGAGATCGCAGACTTCACGGTGTTAGTCCACAGGCCCCGCGCTCCAAAGACGTACAGGTTTGTAGGTTAATTGGCTTAGTGTATGTGTAAATAGTCCCTAGTGTGGAGGATAGTGTTAGTGTGCGGGGATCGCTGGTCGGTGCGGACTCGGTGGGCCAAAGGGCCTGTTTCCGCGCTGTATCTCTAAACTAAACTAAACTGAATCACCCGCCGTCCTCCTGTGCTCCAAGGAATAAAGTCCCAGCCTGCCCAACCTCTCCCTTTTGCTCAGGCCCTCGAGTCCTGGCTACATGTTGTTAATTTGTTTCCAGCCGAATTGGCACCTTTCCTAAAGCAAGGTGAGCAGAACAGTGCACAATACTCCCAGTGCGGGCTCACCAACGTCTTGTACAACTAGGGTTGCCG
Source organism: Rhinoraja longicauda (assembly GCF_053455715.1). NCBI lineage: Eukaryota > Metazoa > Chordata > Chondrichthyes > Rajiformes > Arhynchobatidae > Rhinoraja > Rhinoraja longicauda. The sequence continues at coordinate 30,659,182 of NC_135978.1, read as the reverse complement.
ACTTCCTCACTCCCAAATACGGGACAAGGTGACGTCACCGCCCCGCGCGCCATGCCCCACGTGACCTCACCCAGCCAGTGGCCACGTGCTCCCGCTCCACCAATGTCGGCCACCATTGGTGGAGCGGGAGCACGTGGCCGCTGGCTGGGTGAGGTCACGTGGGGCGGGGGCGGTGACGTCACCCTTTGTCCCTTATTTGGGAGTGAGGAAGATGGCAACCCTACTAATACGGGACAAGGCCCATCGGCCCACCGAGTCCGCGCCGACCAGCGATCCCCGCAAACACTAACATTACCCTACACACACTAGGGACAATTTACATTTATACCAAGCCAATTAGCCTACAAACCTGCACGTCTTTGGAGTGTGGGAGGAAACTGATGATCTCGGAGAAAACCCACGCAGGTCACGGGGAGAACGTACAAACTCCGTACAGACAGCGCCCGTAGTCGGGATCGAACCCGGGTCTCGCGCTGTAAGGCAGCAATTCTACCTCTGCGCCACCGTGCCACCCCAAACCTGGCGACTCTTGTATGCAATCTCAGTGAACTATTTGGAGTCATAGAGTGATACAGCGTGGAAACAGGCCCTTCGGCCCAACTTGCCCACACTGGCCAACATGCTACACTAGTCCCACCTGCCAGCGCTTGGTCCATATCTCTCCAAACTTGTCCTATCCATGTACCTGACTGACTGTTTCTTAAATGTTGGGATAGTCCCAGCCTCAACTACCTCCTCTGGCAGCTTGGTCCATACACCCACCACCCTTTGAAAAAGTTACCCCTCAGATTCCTATTAAATCTTTTCCCCTTCACCTTAAACCCATGACTTCTAGTCCTTGATTCCCCTACTCTGGGCAAGAGACTCAATAGACAATGGACAATAGGTGCAGGAGTAGGCCATTCGGCCCTTCGAGCCAGCACCGCCATTCAATGTGATCATGGCTGATCATTCTCAATCAGTACCCCGTTCCTGCCTTCTCCCCATACCCCCTGACTCCGCTATCCTTAAGAGCTCTATCTAGCTCTCTTTTGACTGTGCATCTACCCCATCTATTCCTCTCATGGTTTTATACACCTCTATAAGATGAGGCCAGCCATGGTGGCACAGCGGTAGTTATTGCCTTACAGTGCTTGTGGCGCCAGAGACCCGGGTTCGATCCCGACTACGGGTGCTGTCTGTCTGGAGTCTGTATGTTTGTACGTGACCGCGAGGGTTTTCTCCAAGATCTTCGGTTTCCTCCCGCACTCCAAAGACGTACAGGAATGTGGGTTAATTGGCTTGGTGTATGTGTACATTGGCCCTAGTGTGTGCAGGTTAGTGTTAGCGTGCGGGGACCACTGGCCGGTGGGGACTCGATGGGCCTGTTTCCGCGCTGTACCTCTAAAACGAAAAACTAAAACCCCCTCTTGCGTCCTCTTGCGCTCCAAGGAAGAGAGTCCCGGCCTACTCAACCTCTCCCTGTAGCTCAGACCCTCTAGCCCTGGCAACATCCTCGTAAAAGCTCTGTGCACTCGTGGATTTCCCACTTACAAAGGAACTTTTTGGGAATCCTGCATCAGCACTTACTCCCAAGTGGAGCAAGTTAGTGAGGCCCGGAGCTTCCAAGTGGAGCAAGTTAGTGAGGCCCGGAGCTTCCAAGTGGAGCAAGTTAGTGAGGCCCGGAGCTTCCAAGTCCTCTTTGCGCCTCTGATTTCCTTTTACAGTCAAGCAGCAAGCTGAACAGTCCCAGCTAATTAATCTTCTGGCAGCAAACGACATTGACACAGCGGGAAATGGCTCCCGCAGCCTCATAAAAATGCAAATTGGATCATGGATCATCTCAATTTTCAGAACATGTTTAATCACTCCCTAATCTCCGTTTTATTTTCCGCGTCAAGTGTTATAGTGGGAGAAATGGGAATGGATGTTAATAATTTCTGTACCGACAAATTGAACACATAACTGGGCACGTCTGATTTATTTAATCAGAAGAGGCAGCTGGCACCATCCGAGAGGTTGACGATGCGGTAACTCTGCCTACATTGTCGGGAGGTCAGAGCCTGAGCTCTAAGGAGAGGTGGGGCAGGCCAGGGCTTCATTCCTCGGGGCGCAGGAGGCCGAGGGTTGTAGGGTGCGGAAACCTCACGCTGCCTCGGCAAGGCCAGCAGCATCATCAAGGACGAGTCTCACCCCGGCCACTCCCTCTTCTCCCCTCTCCCATCAGGCAAGAGGCACAGAAGTGTGAAAACGCACACCTCCAGATTCAAGGACAGTTTCTTCCCAGCTGTTATCAGGCAACCGAACCATCCCACCACAACCAGAGAGCAGTGCTGAACTACTATCTACCTCATTGGTGACCCTCGGACTATCCTTGATCGGACTTTGCTGGCTTTACCTTACATTAAACGTTATTCCCTTATCAATAGACAATAGGTGCAGGAGTAGGCCATTCCTCCCTTCGAGCCAGCACCACCGTTCAATGTGATCATGGCTGATCATTCTCAATCAGTTGCCTGTTCCTGCCTATCATGTATCAATACACTGCAAATGGCTCGATTGTAATCATGCATTATGGCGAGTCTGGGGGCTCGTTCTTTGTTAAAGAAGTTTATTGCGACAGCAACATTCGATTACAAAGTATAACGAACGAGATTACAGACAACCATTAACTCTAACTGTTCACTTCGAGGAACTCTCCCAACTGACTGGTTTTGGGTGCCAAAACCACACGTGACGTCGCTGTCCAATCAGCGGGCTCAACTCCCTGGACCAATCCCTACGGTCGCACCCACACGTGACCTTGCTGGCCAATCTGAGGGTTCGATTCCCAGGTCAATCTCTATGGTCGCTACATGACCCCCCCCCAGAACCGAGGTACGGAACCTAGCAGGGAGCCGGATTTCACGACCAGAACGAGTAAGGACAGGGGCTGCCTTTAACCGCGATGAGGGTAGGCCCTTTCTTACCCGATCGGGTTTCGAGGTCAGTCGGCGGCACGATGCTGACTATGGCTCCCGTGTCAACCAAAAATTCCATGTCTGTGAATCGATCTCGGACGTAGAGGCGTCGGTTCTGGCCAATCGCAACCGCCTCTATGTACGACCGGCCGAGGCATTTCCCGAGAAGGTGCAAGGTGAGCGGCAGTTGCGGGCTTCTCCACCCCATCGTAGATGATAGTAACACCAGCCGCGCTTGTGCGGATCCTTTTGGCGGGCTTTTGGAGAAATGGCGGGAGACGCGGCGCCATCTTGGTGCCGCTGCGGGCTGCCTAATGGTGCCGAGACCTTGTCGATAGAACTGTTTCTTTTTGATTTGGACGCCATGAGCGCATCGGCTTTCTCTGCGTATGCCATGGGGTCCTTAAAAGAACAATCCGTGAGCATGAGCTTGACATCTTCGGGAAGCTGCTCTCGGAATGCCTGTTCGAACATGAGGCAATCCTTGTGCTCACCTGCCAGCGCCAACATTTCGGCCATGAGGACGGACGGCAGCCGATCTCCGAGATACGGTAGGTGCATAAGCCTCTTAGCTCGGTCATGCCTACTGAATCCGAAGGTTCGTAACAAGAGTACCTTCAGTGCCTCGTACTTGCCGTCTGCAGGAGGGGCGATGATGAACCGCATCACCCGCGCGGACGTCTCCGGCGGTAGAGCACTGACGAGGTAATAGTACTTTGTCTCGTCCGCCGAGATGTTTCTTAGGTGAAACTCAGCTTCGGCATGGACAAACCAAGATTGTGGTTGATGTGCCCAAAACGGCGGAAGGTGAACGCTGACCGTGTTTAGCTGCGGTGCGCCGGGCGTAGGAACCGAAGACGAGGCGTCTTGTTCACCCATGGTAGGTGATCGGCTGGATCACGTCGGGGTCACCAATATGGCGAGTCTGGAGGCTCGTTCTTTGTTAAAGAAGTTTATTGCGACAGCAACATTCGATTACAAAGTATATCGAACGAGATTACAGACAACCATTAATTCCAACTGTTCACTTCGAGGAACTCTCCCAACTCACTGGTTTTGGGCGCCAAAACCACACGTGACGTCGCTGTCCAATCAGCGGGCTCAACTCCCTGACGTCGCTGTCCAATCAGCGGGCTCAACTCCCTGGACAAATCCCTACGGTCGCACCCACACGTGACCTTGCTGGCCAATCTGAGGGTTCGACTCCCAGGACCAATCTCTACGGTCGCTACAGCATTGTCTTTCTGCTGACTGGTTAGCACGCAACAAAAGATTTCCACTGTACCTCGGTACATGTGACAATAAACTAAACTGACACTGAAACTGAACTGAGAAAAGATTTACGAGGATGTTGCCAGGACTCGAGGAGCCTGAGCTATTGGGAGAGGCTGGGCGGGCTGGGACTTTATACCTTGGAGAGCAGTAGGCCGAGGGGTGATCTTGTGGAGGGGTATAATAATGAGCTTTCTACACTGTTTTTTTTTTTTTTTAATGTACCTTTTCTATTTGGAATAAAGTTTATTTCTGAAGTAAACAATGATTAAACCTCCAGGCCAAGTATGAAAGTTGGGGCGTTGAACTTTGAAGTTGTACAAAATGTCAGTGAAGCCACTTTTGGAGTGTTGTGTTCAGCTTTGGTCGCCGTGAAGTAGGAAGGACATTTGTCAAGCCGGAAAGGGTGCGGAGAAGATTTACGAGGATGTTGCCAGGTCCCGAGGACCCAAGCTACAGGGAGAGGTTGGGCAGGCCAGGACTATACTCCTTGGAGCGTGTGAGGCCGAGGGGCGATCTTATAGAGCTGCACAAGGTCAGGAGGGGAATTGTTAGAGTGAATGGCCATCATCTCCCTCCGTCCTCCCATCTTGAGCCAGGCCTGTTGTGGGACTGGGCCAACTTGCCTCTCTCGGCTGGTTCCTGGTTGTTTAGTTCAGTTTAGTTTATTGTCACGTGTACCGAGGTACGGTGAAACGCTTCCCAATCCGGGCGGGCTCATGGGTCCTCAGCGGGCGGTGAGCCAGGCCTGCCTAGTCTAGTTTAGAGATGGACCCTTCAGAAACAGGCCCTTCGGCCCGTCGAGTCTGCGCCGACCAGTGATCTCCCCGCACATTAACGCAAGCCCACACACACTGGGGACAACTTACACGTATACCAAGTATACAAAGCCGAGCCAATTAACCTACAAACCCGCACGTCTTTGGAGTGTGGGCGGAGTGCGAAGATCTCGGAGAAAACCCACGCAGGTCACGGGGAGAACGTGCAAACTCCGTACAGGCAGGACCCGCAGTTGGGATGGAACCCGGGTCTCCGACGCTGCAAGCGCTGTAAGGCATCAACTCTACCGCTGCGCCACCATGTCGCCCGCCCTGTTGTCGGGGCGGGCCGTAGGAGTGGGTTTCCCTCTGCGGGCAGGTTCACGGTTGTGCAGTGGGAAGGTGATCCAGGCCTGCTGCCACTCTGGGTGGACCGCAGCTCGCTGGGAGGGGGGGGGGGGCCTTAGTCCAGCGTCCACCGCCGTCTCCCTCCGCCCTCCGCTCCCGGCGCGATCACGGTTCCCCGGTTCACCAGCGGGTGGGACATATACTGACTACCTGAAGAACAGATGCCCTCCAACAAATGTTGTTTGATGCCCTTTGGATATCCAGGAATGGTTTTGCCATGGTGTAGGTGCTGTATAGATACATGCTGCCACCACGCTCCTCATTAGGGGCCTGGGCTCTGCTGTGGAGGTGGAAATATCCTCTCTACATCCACTCTCTCCAGGCCTTCCACTGTCTGGGATGTACAGAGCGCAGGGTGACAGTGCAGAATAATGAGCCTCTCCAGTGGGGAATATTAGCATTAGCATTCAGCTGGCTGATCACAGCTTCAGTTCCACTGGACTGAAGTCAGACAGTGAAGGGGCAAGTTCTTCACAGCCACCGCTTGATAAACATCCCCTGGCTTTCTTTCGAGGGAGTGAGTTAACGGTTCTCGATGCTGACATTTAAACGTGAAATGGTGATGGTTCTGGTTTGGGTTTTTTTTAATGCTCCATTTGCCACGACAAAGTGGAGCGTTGGAATGGGAATAAACGTTCGTGGGGTGTCACAGACCGGGGACGGAACTACAAGATCACTGCAGACATTTAATTTATATGACAGCACAGTGGTGCAGCGGTAGAGTTGCTGCCTCACAGCGCCAGAGACCCGGGTTCCATCCCGACTACGGGCGCCGTCTGTACGGAGTTTGCACGTTCTCCCCGTGACCTGCGTGGGTTTTCTCCAAGATCTTCAGTTTCCTCCCTCACTCCAACGGCGTACAGGTTTGTAGGTTAATTGGCTTGGTAGGAATGTAAAATTGTCCCTAGTGCATAGTTAGTGTGCAGGGATCGCTGGTCGCCGCGGACACGGTGGGCCGAAGGGCCTATTTCCGCGCTGTAACTCTAAGTTCTAAACCTCTGCTGTTCTGCAGGCCCATGTCTTACACTGGTCGAAGTCCCAACAAAGCATCCAATCAATGTTATGAGGCAAAGGCAGGAGAATGGGGTTGAGAGGGGAAGATGGGGCAGCCATGATTGAATGGTGGCGTGGACTTGAGATAGACACAAAATGCTGGAGTAACTCAGCGGGTCAGGCAGCATCTCCGGAGAGAAGGAATGGGTGACGTTTCGGGTCGAGACGTTTCTTCAGACTGAGAGTCGGGGGGGGGGGGGAGATATAGAGATAAGGAAGTGCAAGGTGTGAGAACGAGACATCAAAGGGGGTAGAGATCAAGGAAATGTAGAATAGATCATTGTTAGCTAGGAGAAGGTAGCAACAAAGCAAACGGAGATCAAATGTAATCGGGAACAGTAAGACTGGTCGGAGAACTGAGAAGGGGAGGGATGGAGAGAGAGAGGGAAAGCAAGGGCTACTTAAGGAGTAGACGGCAGAGTAGACTTGATGGGCCGAATGGCCTAATTCTGCTCTTATCACTTATGACCTTATGTGGAGCTGAGAGGGGTGTAGTCACATTGGGAGGTGCAGCCACCAATCCCCACTGATTGTGGTATTTGATGTGAAGACTGTAATGTGTGGCGTGGGTTGGCAGGGTACTGCTCCTAATGCCTTGGGGACCATATCTGAGGAAGGGTGTGCTGGCCTTGAGAGGGTCCAGAGGAGGTTTACCAGAATGATCCCAGGAATGCGTGGGTTAACATATGATGATCGTTTGTCAGCACTGGGCCTGTACTCGCTGGAGTTTAGAAGGATGAGGGGGGAACCTCATTGAAACATACGGAATAGTGAAAGACCTGGATAGAGTGGATGTGGAGAGGATGATTCCACTGGTTTAGAGATACAGCGCGGAAACAGGCCCTTCGGCCCACCGGGTCCGCGCCGACCAGCGATCCCTGCACATACCCACTAGGGACAATTTTTACATTTACCAAGCCAATTAGCCTAGATACCTGCACGTCTTTGGTGGGAGGAAACCGAAGATCTCGGAGAAAACCCACGCAGGTCACGGGGAGAACGTACAAACTCCGTACAGACAGCACCCGCGGTTGGGATTGAACCCGGGTCTCCGGCGCTGCATTCGCTGTAAGGCGGCAACTCTACCGCTGCGCCTAGTGGGAGAGTCAGAGGTCACAGCCTCAGAATTAAAGTACGTTCCTTTAGGAAGGAGATGAGTTGGAATTTCTTTACTCAGAGGGTGGTGAATCTGTGGAATTCTTTGCCACAGAGGCCTGTGGAGACCTAGTCAGTGGGTATTTTTAAGGCAGAGTTAGATAGTTTCTGGATTAGTGCGGGTGTCAGGGGTTACGGGGAGAAGGCAGGAGAATGGGGTTAAGAGGGAGAGATAGATCAATCATGATTGAATGGCGGACTAGACTCGATGGGCCGAATGGCCTAATTCTGCTCTTAGAACCTTTGAATTTGTGAATGCGGTTGCCAGGAATTCTTCACACGGCATGAATATTTCAACAGTCTGTTTCTGTTCTGAGTTTATTTACAATTAATTAACAAAATCTCCTCAAAGCATTTTGAAGTTGTGGTGACGTCTATGAATAATGATCATCTTGCCAGCTTCCTGCTGCCTGACTGAGGGATGTTCAAAGCTGTGTAAATCCCAGTCTTAGTCAGAGCAAATCCAATAAACCCAGTAAGATAGCGTGAATATCCGAGCCTTAATGTGAAAGGCTCAGCAGACTGTGGAACAGATTCTTTATCTCCGGTATCAGGCTTTAGACTTTAGGTCAGAATGTCATAAGTGATCGGAGTAGAATTAGGCCATTCGGCCCATCAAGTCTACTCCGCCATTCAATCATGGCTGACCTATCTCTCCCTCCACAATCTTTGGAGGCGGACACAAAACGCTGGAGTAGCTCGGCGGGACAGGCAGCGTCTCTGGAGAGAAGGATTGGGTGACGTTTCGGGTCGAGACCCTTCTTCAGACCTCGACCGGAAACCCGAAAAAAAATATCCACTGATGGCCTCCACAACCTTCTGTGGCAAAGAATAACACTTTATTAGATGTAAGACTTTAGAGACACAGCAAGGAATTCTTTAGATTTTTAGATTTAGAGACACAGCGCGGAAACAGGCCCTTCGGCCCACCTAGTCCGCGCCGACCAGCGATCCCCACACATTAACACTATCCTACACCCAATTTTTACATTTACCCAGTCAATTAACCTGCATACTTGCACGTCTTTGGAGTGTGGGAGGAAACCGAAGATCTGGGAGAAAACCCACGCAGGTTACGGGGAGAACGTACAAACTCCGTACAGACAGCGCCCGTAGTCGGGATGGAACCCGAGTCTCCGGCGCTGCATTCGCTGTAAGGCAGCAACTCTACCGCTGCGCCACCGTGCCGCCCATGCCAATCAGGCCCTTCGGCCCACCGAGCCCGCACCGACCAGCGATCACGCGCACACTAGTGCTAACCTACACTCCAGGGACAATTTACAGTCAAGTCAAGTCAATTTTATTTGTATAGCACATTTAAAAACAACCCACGTTGACCAAAGTGCTGTACATCTGATTAGGTACTAAGGAAAAAAATGAAACATACAGTAGCACGCAAACAGTTCACAGCGCCTCCTCAATGAGCCTCAAACACTAGGGAGTAGAAATAGGTTTTGAGCCTGGACTTAAAGGAGTCGATGGAGGGGGCAGTTCTGATGGAGAGAGGGATGCTGTTCCACGGTCTAGGAGCTGCAACCGCAAAAGCGCGGTCACCCCTGAGCTTAAGCCTAGACCGCGGGATAGTGAGTAGACCCAAGTCGGCCGACCTGAGGGACCTGGAGTTAGAGAGGGGGGTTAGAAGATTTTTGATGTAGGGGGGGGGAGTGTCCATTTAGGGCTTTATACGTGAATAGGAGGAGCTTGAAGTTGATTCTGTACCGTACAGGGAGCCAGTGGAGAGAGGCCAGAATCGGGGTGATGTGGTCCCTTTTACGGGTACCCGTCAGGAGTCTCGCTGCGGCGTTTTGGACCAGTTGCAGGCGGGACAGGGAAGATTGGCTGTTCCCAGTGTATAGGGAGTTGCAGTAGTCTAGGCGGGAGGAAATGAAAGCGTGAATGATTTTTTCTGTGTCGTCGAATTGGAGGAAAGGTTTGATTTTAGCTATGGTTCGAAGTTGGAAGAAGCTGGCTTTTACCACAGCGTTGACTTGCTTAGTCAGTCGGCGGGAGGGGGTGCACTCCAAACCTTCTGTGTTGTCTACTGGACGGGAGCGGGGACGAGGAATGACCAGGGTGGGACAAGTCTTTGATTATGTTGGCAAGTCTTTGATTATGTTTTCCGAGGCACCGTGAGGTGTAGATGGAGTCAATGGTGGGGAGTCTGGCTTCTCTATCAATGGTGGTGGGTCTGGTCTGTGATGTCAATGGTGGGCAGTCTGGTCTGTGTTGTCAATGGTGGTGGGTCTGGTCTGTGTTGTCAATGGTGGGGAGTCTGGCTTCTCTATCAATGGTGGGGAGTCTGGTCTGTGTGGTCAATGGTGGGCAGTCTGGTCTGTGATGTCAATGGTGGTGGGTCTGGTCTGTGTTGTCAATGGTGGTGGGTCTGGTCTGTGTTGTCAATGGTGGGCAGTCTGGTCTGTGTGACAGAGTGCAAAATATAGACGCTGGATTATTTCTCCTCAACAGGAGACGGGCGTTACAGGAGGACGTGGATAGGGGGGCATTTTGGGAGCAGGGAGAAGGAGGAATGACTGGAAATGTTTCCTTCCCTTTCTCTCAAAAGATTGAACTTCCTTTGTTGGCATTAGCTCCACGTGAGAAGGTGTTCCACTTGTCACCCGGTCAGTCACGGCACACGTGCACCACTCCCACCCGACACACACACTGCATCATGGTTGGCAAATTACCAAGAGTCACACAGTGTGGAAACTGGCCCTTCGGCTCAACTTGCCCACACAAACCAACATGTCCCAGCTACACTAGTCCCACCTGCCTGTGTTTGGTCCATATCCCTCTAAACCTGTCCTATCCATGTACCTGTCTAATTGCTTCCAAAACGTTGGGATAGTCCCTGCCTCAACCACCTCCTCTGGCAGCTTGTTCCATGCACCCACCGCCCTCTGTGTGAAAAAGTTACCCCTCAGGTTCCCATAAAATCTTTCCCCCTTCACCTTAAACCTGTGCCGTCTGGCTCTACATTCCCCTACACTGGGCAAGAGACTGTGTGCATCCACCAGATCTATTCCTCCCATGATTCTGTACACCTTTATAAGATCACCCCTTGTCCTCCTGCGCTCCAGGGAATAGAGACCCAGCCTGCTCAACCTCTCCCTATAGCTCAGGCCCTCATGTCCTGGCAACATCCTTGCAAATCTTATCCGTCCCCTTTCCAATTTGACCCGTCGAGGGAAGTCTTTGCACTGACAAATGGACTCGCAATGGAGACCAATTCCATGGAGCTTTTTGTGGAAGAAGCTCCTCACTCGTACAGCATGACAAAAGGCCATTCGGCCCTACTCACCCCTGCCAACCAAGATGCCTCATCGACACACTTAATCATCACGTCCCGCCTCACTGAGTTTGGCCCCTATCCCTCTCAACCTTTCCCAACCATGCATTCGTAAGAAGATTCAGCTTAGCATTGCTTAGTTCAGAGATTAGGGCGGCACGGTGGTGCAGCGGTAGAGTTGCTGCCTCACAGCGCCAGAGACCCAGGTTCGATCGTGACTATGGGTGCAGTCTGTACGGCATTTATATGTGACCTGCGTGGGTTTTCTCCAGCAGCTCCAGTTTCCTCCCACACTCCAAAGACATGCAGGTTTGTAAGTTAATTGGCTTTGGTAAAATGTTAACACTGTCCCAAGTGTGTGTAGGGCAGTGCTGGTGTCAGGGGTGAGCACTGGTTGGCACAGACTTGGTGGGCTGAAGGGCTACGTTTACGCTCTGTATCTCGAAAGTCTAAAGACACAGCATGGAAACTGGGCCTTCAGCCCAGCAAGTCCACACTGATCATCGGTCACCCATTCACATTCGTTCCACTTTACCCCACTTTCCCATCCACTCCCGACAAACCAGCAGCAATTTACAGAGGCCCACTAACTACGGGTGCTGTCTGTACAAAGTTTGCACCTTCTCCCCGTGACCTGCGTGGGTTTCCTCCAGGATCTCTGGTGTCCGCACACACTCCAAAGACGTACAGGTTTGTAGGTTAATTGGCTTGGTGTAATTGCAAATGACCCCTAGTGCGTGTAGGATGGTTCAAGTGTGTGGGGATCGTCGGTCAGCAGGGATACAGTGTGCTAAACAGCATGTATCTCTAAAGTCTACAGATACAACATGGAAACAGGTCCTTCAGCCCACCGAGACTACACTGAAGAAGGGTCTCGACCCGAAACGTCACCCATTCCTTCTCTCCTGAGATGCTGCCTGACCTGCTGAGTTACTCCAGCATTTTGTGAATAAATACCTTCGAGTCTACACTGATAATCGCTCACACTAGATCTATGTTATCCCACTTTTGCATCCACTCCCCGCGCATGAGGGACAATTTACAGACAATTTACACTTAACCTGCAAACCTGCACGTCATTGGCGTGTGGAAGGAAACCGGAGCACCCGGAGGAAACCCACGTGGTCAGAGGGAGAACGTGCAAACTCCGCACACACAGCAGCACCCGAGGTCAGGATTAAACCCGGGCCTCTGGCACCGTGAGGCAGCGGCTCTACCCGCTGCACCACCCAGGCCTGGCGCCAGGTCACATCAAGGAGTTGAGCGACTGGGACCACATCCAACGTGACTTAGTCAGGCAACAGGACAAAGCTGAATGTTGCAGCTTAGTTTCAGCTGATTAATGCGAGCTATAAATTCATAATCCTTAATAACACAACAACAGCTATGCACGCCATTTGTTTGGCAGCTCGTGACAAATTTGGAACGTGATCAACTGCTGTTCATGTTGTCCATGAATTAATTGTTTCAGAGTTAATCCAAAAGTCTTCACTGCCTCCTGTGCCCTCATAACAAGGTCCAATGTAAGCTTCATGTGACACGAGCACAATTAGGCCATTCGGCCCATCGTCTACTCCACCATTCTATCATGGCTGATCTATTTTACCCTCTCAACCCTCTTCTCTTGCCTTCTCCCCATAACCCCCAACATCCATACTAATCAAGATCCTGTCAAACGCTCTCTCGCTCTCTCTCTCTCTCTCTCTCTCTCTCTCTCTCTCTCTCTCTCTCTCTCTCTCTCTCTCTCTCTCTCTCTCTCTCTCTCTCTCTCTCTCTCTCTCTCTCTCTCTCTCTCTCTCTCTCTCTCTCTCTCTCTCTCTCTCTCTCTCTCTCTCTCTCTCTCTCTCTCTCTCTCTCTCTCCCTCTCTCTCTCTCTCTCTCTCTCTCTCCCTCTCTCTCTCCCTCTCCCTCTCCCTCTCTCCCTCTCTCATCAGAACTGTGACATTCAGTTAAGAAAGCTTAACAATGTCCTTAAAATGTAGAATGCTTCGTAATTGCCAATTGTTCGCTGTAACCATCTGGGAATATCATTGTTTTAAGTAGCAGAGACGAACAACTGCAGTTGCTGGTTAGTACATCAGTGGACACAAAGCGCTGGAGTAGCCCAGCGGGTCAGGCAGCATCTCTGGAGAACCTGGACAGATGGCGTTTGGGGTCGGGACCGTTCTTCAGACTCTCGGCCTGGAACTGGGCCTGGAATCTGGGCGAGTTGACCGCCCCCTGCTGGCGGCCGGGGGAGTGGTGCGGATCGATGGCTGCAGCGGGTGAGGGTCAATTGTGGTGGAAGCCGGGAAGCGGCCGACGAAACGATGTGGGAGAAGCCCCAGCTTGGAAGCGGACTGATCCCGGGCTGTCAGGGCAGCCGGGGCGGGAAGCGGCCGGGAAGTGGCGTGGGCAGCCATCAGTAGGAGTCTGTCTGCCACAGCAGTCCGCTCAGGGCGGCACGGTGGCGCAGCGGTAGAGTTGCTGCCTCACGGCGCCAGAGACCCGGGTTCGATCCCCACTACGGGCGCTGTCTGTACGGAGTTTGTACGTTCTCCCCGTGACCTGCGTGGGTTTTCCCCGGGATCTTCAGTTTCCTTCCACACTCCAAAGACGTGCGGGTCTGTAGGTTAATTGGTTTGGTATAAGTGTAAATGGTCCCCTGTGTGTGTGTGCGTGTGTGCGTGTGTGTGTGTGTGTGTGTGTGTGTGTGTGTGTGTGTGTGTGTGTGTGTGTGTGTGTAGGATAGTGCGAGTGTACGGGGATCGCTGGTCGGCGCGGACTCGGTGGGCCGAAGGGCCTGTTTCCGCGCTGTATCTCTAAAAAAACATGGAATACTGTATGTGACTTTGATCATAAAGCAGCATCTGCAGTTCTTCATGTCCACAACGAAACCATTTGCAACAGCTGGTTCCTCTTTTACCTTCTTGCGTTACTGGAGATCATAAGGTCATAAGCGATAGGAATAGAATTAGGCCATTCGGCCCATCAGGTCTACTCCGCATTTCAATCATGGCCGATCTATCTCTCCCCTCCTAACCCCGGTCTCTTGCCTTCTCCCCCCTAACCTCTGACACCAGTACTAATCAAAAATCTATCTATCTCTGCCTTAAATATACCCACTGACTTGGCCTCCACAGCCTTCTGTGGCAAGGATTTCCACAGATTCACCACCCTCTGACCAAATTTGATTTGAAAACAAAACTGTTCTGAGAGGTTTACTGTTACTCCACCACAATGGGTGTGTGAATCGCTCAGTCAAAGGTGGGGCTGCATTTCCTGACGAGAAGCGTCCCGATCACCAACGGTTATCAGATGGCACAGAGTTGCCAATGCTGAGAACTCAGTCAAACCGCCCCACTCAGCAGCAGGGCCGAACACACCCGGCTCCAAAGACTGAGTGTAGGAAAGAACTGCAGACGCTGGTTTAAACTGCAGACAGACACAAAATGCTGGAGGAACTCAGCCGGACAGGCAGCGATTCTGGAGGGAAGGAATGGGTGACGTTTCAGGTCGATGTCCGAAGAAGGGTCTCGACCCGAAACGTCACCCATTCCTTCCCTCCAGAGATGCTGCCTGACCCGCTGAGTTACTCCAGCTTTTTTGTGTCTGCCTAGAAAGACTGACTAGACTAGTTGTTGCAACATTTAAAGCACCTTCACGTCTGTGCTTGCAGTTTAATTGAGTTTATTGTCACGTGTGCTGAGGTACAGTGAAAAGCTTTTGTTGCGTGCTAACCAGTCAGCGGAAAGACAGTACATGATTACATTCTAGTCACAGGTACATGATAAGGGAATAACATTTAGTGCCAGGTAAAGCCAGTAAAGTCCGATCAAAGATAGTCCGAGGGTCACCCATGAGGTCGTTCAGGACTGCTCTCTGAACATGGTAGAATGATTCATAAGGTCATAAGTGATAGGAGAAGAATTTGGCCATTAAGTCTACTCCGCCATTCAATCACGGCTGATCTATCTCTCCCTCCTAAGAAACACTTAGACTGGTGCATGGATAGGACAGGTTTAGAAGACAGACACAAAAAGCCGGAGTAACTCAGCAGGTCAGACAGCATCTCTGGAGAAAAGCAATAGGTGATGAAGAAGAGTCTTGACCCGAAATGTCACCCATTCCTTTTCTTCCAAGATGCTGTCTGACCCGCTGAGTTACTCCATCTTTTTGTGTCTCTCTTCGGTTTAAACTGGCATCTGCAGTTCCTTCCCAAGCATAGGTTTAGAAGGATAGGGGCCAAACGCAGGATTCCTATGAAATCTTTCCTCCCCTCACCTTGAACCGATGTCCTCTGGATCTTGATTCACCTGATCTGGGTAAAAGACTCTGTGCATTCACCCTATCTATTCCTCTCATGCTCTTAAACACCGGCACGTGGGCGGCACGGTGGCGCAGCGGTAGTGTTGCTGCCTGACAGCACTTTCAGTGCCAGAGACACTGGTTCGATCCTGACTATGGGCGCTGTCTGAACGGAGTTTGTACGTTCTCCCTGTAACCGCGTGGGATTTCTCCGAGATCTTTGGTTTCCTCCCACACTCCAAAGACGTACAGGTTGGCAGGTTAATTAGCTCGGTATCAATGTACAATTGTCCCTAGTGTGTGTAGGGTAGTGTTAGTGCACGGGGATCGCTGGTCGGTGCGGACTCGGTGGGCCGAAGGGCCTGTTTCCGCGCTGTGTCTCTAAACTAAACTAATCCTCTATAAGATCACACCCCTCATCTCCTGTCATTTTGGCCTCAGTAGAAACAGAGCAATTCTCGCCCTGACTCTTGAATGTATTTTTTTTAAAACAGACCGCATCCTTGATCTACAATGGTGGAAATGTGTCCACCATCCGTGTGTGTAGAAATCCACTATCAATTTGACCATCATCTGTGTAAGTGCAACTTACGCTCATAAAAGCACCCTGCACATTGTTGTGATCTCACTGAGTAATAGGCTGGAGGCAACCAGGGAACTAACATTCAGCCGCGAAGAGTGGGGAGAAGATTAACGACGATGTGGCCAGGACTTGGACAGAGCTTGGACAGGCTAGGACTTTACTCCTTGGAGCGCAGGAGGACGAGATGTGTGAATGGCTTGTACTTGCCCAAATATCTTTGTCGTTGATGTGACCTTAAAGGTCTTGGAGCGCAGGAGGATGAGGGGTGGTCTTATAGAGGCGTACAAGACCATGAGAGGAGTAGGTAGAGCAGATGCACAAGAGTATTTTACCCAGAGTAGGGGGGAATCAAGAACCGGAGAACATAGGTTTAATGGGAGAGGGGAAGGATTGAATAGGAACCCAAGGGACACCAGCACCTGGAGTATTGTGTTGTGGGTATACGGAACGAGCTGCCAGAGGAGCAGGTACAATAACATTTAGAAGACACTTGGGCACAAGAAAGGATTCGAGAGATATGGGCCAAATGGGACTCGTGTAGATGGGGCATCTTGGTCGGCGTGGACAAGGTGGGACGAAGGGTGAGTTTCCATGATGTACGACTCGATAACTAATTAAATAAATCCCGAACAAAAAAAACACCCTAGGATTCACTTTCCAAAACTGAAAGGAGACAGTGTAATTCACCAGGCAATAAAGCAACAGATGGTTTATAAAATGTACTGAATTATTCATGGTGGTTTATAGTAGATCACTGTGCCACCTACGGGTCATAGAACGTGATCCAGGAGTTATTTTGCAGAACACTCAAAGGAACTTGGCTTTATCATGACAATAAAACTGAATGAATAACCTTTCTTAATTCCCCACACAATGTCAGTTATAACCATGCATTCGATAGTTTTAGTTGGAGATAGTTAGTTTAGAGATACAGGGACACAGGTCCTTTAGCCTACTGGGTCCACGCCGACCATCCACTCACACTAGTATAAGAAAATAACTGCAGATGCTGGTACAAATCGATTTATTCACAAAATGCTGGAGTAACTCAGCAGATCAGGCAGCATCTCGGGAGAGAAGGAATGGGTGACGTTTCGGGTCGAGACCCTTCTTCACACCAGTTCTATGTTCCCCTATTTTCTCATCCGCGCCCTTTACACCAGAGGCCAATTAACCCACAAGCCCGCACGTCATGGGGATGCGGGGGGGAAACCAGAGCACCCGGAGAAAACGCACGCGGTCACATGGAGAACGTACAAACTCCACACAGACAGCACCCAAGGTCAGGATCGAACCCGGGTTTCTGGCGCTGTGAGGCAGTAACTCTACCGCTGCACCACTGTGCTGCCTCAAGTTGGGCAAATTAAAGTGGTGATAAGGATATATGTTGACAGGGAAAAGCTTAAAGCCCATCGTAACATTGCAAACTATTGGCAACAAGGGCACTTCTGAACTGTATTCACTGCTTGAAGAAGGAAGTCCATCAGCACTTGCCAAATTCTCACCATTGGCAAGAAATCATGGTCAAGTAAATGAGTCTTTTTGTTTTGTGTCCCGTCCAGTTGAGTTTAGTTTGGAGATACAGAGCAGAAACAGACCTTTCGGCCCATCGAGTCCGTGCCGTCCAACTATCCCCGCACACCGACACTATCCTGCACATTAGGGACAATTTACAATTTTTCTTTTCCGAAGCCAAGTTAACCGACAAACCCGTAGGTCTTTGGAGTGTGGGAGGAAACCTGAGCACCGGGAGAAAACCCACGTGGTCGCGGGGAGAACGTACAAACTCCACACAGACAGCACCCGTGGCCAGGATGGAACCCGGGTGTCTGGCGCTGTGAGGCAGCAACTCTACCGCTGAGCCGCCCTATCTTAGTTTAGAGATGCAGCAGCATAGGAATAAACCTATCCTATCCATGTACCTGTCCAAATGACTTTTAAATGTTGTCAGAGTCTCTGCCTCAACTACCACTTTGTTCAGTTTGGAGATGCAGCATGAAAACAGGCCCTTCGGCCCAACGAGTCCGCACCGACCCATCGATCACCCGTTCATACTAGTTCTATGTTATCTCACTTCCCCATCTGCTCCCTGTGCACCTGGGGGCAATTTAGAGAGGAAATTTGAGCAAATCCAATTTACCTACAAACCTGCACATCTTTGGAGTGTGGGAGGAAACCCACATGGCCACAGGGAGAACGTGCAAACACCGCACAGACTGCAACCATGGTCCGGATCGAACCCTGGTCTGTGGCGCTGTGAGGCAGTAGTTCCACCCGCTGCAGTGCCTAACGTATATTTCACGGAAATGTATGCAAAAAAACAAAGATTTCACTGTATTTAGGTTAACGTGATAATAACATTGGACACTACAATCTGTTCGGTGGATGCCCTTTACCTTTAGAAAGGAGATGAGGAGGAATTTCTTTAGTCAGAGGGCGGTGAATCTGTGGAACTCATTGCCACAGAAGGCTGTGGAGGCCAAGTCAGTGGGTATTTTTAAGGCAGAGATAGACAGATTCTTGATTACTAAGGGTGTCAGGGGTTGTGGGGAGAAGGCAGGAGAATGGGGTTGAGAGAGAGAGAGAGATCAGCCATGACTGAATGGAGGAGCAGACTTGATGGGCCGAATGGCCTAATTCTGCTCCTGGAACATATGAACTGTCTGTGTTTACCGTGTCGAGTAAAGGTCGCCACAGGTGCCAACATTAAACAATCTGCCTCACGAACTTCCAAGAGCCCCTCAAATACAAAATCAGTTTGCTCTTGTTTCTGTTTTTTTTAATTTCCCTCTGCGATCAACTTGGAACACATCGGGAAACGCACTGCCCGTGGTCTTTCAAAATGACTGCAAAAACAAAGTCATTCCGAAATTGAAGGAGCGACCGGTGCAAGAAAAACAAAAATAGCAGAGATTAACGTTAGCCTTTTATTCACAGAGTGCTGGAGTAACTCAGCAGGTCAGGCAGCATCTCAGGAGAGAAGGAATGGGTGACGTTTCGGGTCGAGACCCTTCTTCTGACTGAAGTCAAGTCAAGTCAAGTCAATTTTATTTGTATAGCACATTCAAAAACAACCCACGTTGACCAAAGTGCTGCACATCTGATCAGGAAAAAAAAAAGAAACATGCTGCCGTCAGAGAACAACCTTCCAATTCTTCCCTAGGAGGTCCTGCAGGTGCTGCAAGTGGAACAAACCTTTTCCTATCCATGTACCTGTCCAAATCACCTGTCCATATACCTGTCTAAATGCTGCCAGAGTATCTGCATCAACTACCTTCTCTCCTGAGAAGCTGCCTGACCTGCTGAGTTACTCCAGCATTTTGTGAATAAATACCTTCAACTACCACTTTGTTCAGTTTAGAGATGCAGGATGAAAACAGGCTTCTGTGGGGTGGGGAGGGGGTGGGGAGGGATGGTGGTGGGGTGGGAAACACTTACCAGCCAAATCCCCCGAAGGAAACGCTGCGTTTTCTTCTAAACATGCTTGCTGGTCGCTTGTGTCAGTGGTGTGACTCCTCTCTGCCAAGTCAGGGTTGCCTCGGCTGGTGAAATGTGCACTGGCTGTCAATTGCTCTGCACTTGCAAATCTACTTCCTGGTGGGTTTTTATTTTCGCGCAGATAACCCAACCATCTCAAACTCTGGTGTTTAAAAGGGGCAGTGCAGGTTTTTTTTTTAATTCAGGGGGAGGGCGTTGCAAAAAACAGCGACATCAATTATTATTCCCCCCTCCCCCCCCCCCCCCCCCCCATTTAAAATAAGGAACAACCGCCCTCAAAGTGCATTTTTTGGTCTGCATTAAAAAATAGTGCAATTTCCTTTCATTTTTGTAATCTTCACGCCATAGATTAGCCCTGGTCCCTGTTGCCACGCAGTTGACAAGAGTATTTGAAGCAAAGTGGCGTGCATCTGATATCTCCTTCCTCGTTTGCCTTGCAAAGATGGAGATATTTTAGTTGCATTGTTGCACAGCGATTTTCACCAATCTTGACCCGAGTCTCAAATAGACAATAGACAATAGGTGCAGGAGGAGGCCATTCGGCCCTTCGAGCCAGCACCGCCATTCAATGTGATCATGGCTGATCATTCTCAATCAGTACCCCGTTCCTGCCTTCTCCCCATACCCCCTGACTCCACTATCCTTAAGAGCTCTATCCAGCTCTCTCTTGAATGCATTCAGAGAATTGGCCTCCACTGCCTTCTGAGGCAGAGAATTCCACAGATTCACAACTCTCTGACTGAATTTTTTTTCCTCATCTCAGTTCTAAATGGCCTACCCCTTATTTTTAAACTGTGGCCCCTGGTTCTGGACTCCCCCAACATTGGGAACATGTTTCCTGCCTCTAACGTGTCCAACCCCTTAATAATCTTATACGTTTCGATAAGATCCCCTCTCATCCTTCTAAATGCAGGAGTACAGGTCCACCACTGATTTTCCGCCATCCTTGGTCCCAGAGTCTTGCCCGATTAGATTGTCCGTGTTGGTGCCGGACCCAGAGGTATCCAAAGGTACTGGGTGGAATCCAGAGGTTGCGGGCCAATGTCTCAGCCACAAGGGGCCGAGATACTGTCCCGCAAAGGGAATGGGTCTTAGTTTGGTTTTGGAGATACAGCGTGGAAACAGGCCATTCGGCCCACCGGGCCCCTAGGCCGGTCAGTGTACACTCGCACTATCCCGCACACACGAGAGACAATTCACAATTGTTACCGAAGCCAATTAGCCGACAAACTAGCACGTCTTTGGAGTGTGCGGGGGAAACCGGAGCTCCCGGAGAAAACCCGCGCGGGCCACGGGGAGAAAGTACAGACAGCGCCCCGCTGTCGGGATGGAACCCGGGTCTCCAGGGCCGTGGGGTAGCAGCTCTACCGCTGCCCATTGCCGGCTCCTGCCGGGCCGGAGTTCCAGAGCCCCGGCCTCCGGGGGCACATTCCACCCGCCGATCGGCCGCGGGGGTCCCGATGAGGTCGAGACCAGTCGCCTCGCCCGGGCTGGGGGGCACATTTACGGGGGGGGGGGGGTTGCAAGTCCACTCTGGTGATTCTGTCCGGATTAAAGGAGGTGCCGGGACATGGAGGGTAGAAGCTGAGTCTAACTTGGTTGGAATTACGCTAACCTGGGGTGCAGGGAGTTATGTTTCCACCCGGTCCACCTCTTTCCCAGCACCATTGGGGCAGAGACTAACGGTATAGTTGCTGCCCCCGGAGACCCGGGTTCCATCCCGACCTCGGACGCTGTCTGTACGGAGTTTGTACGTTCTCCCCGTGAACTGCGTGGGTTTAGTTCGGGTGCTCCGGTTTCCAGCCACACTTACAGGTTTGTAGGCTAATTGGTTTGGTATAAGTGTCAATTGTCCTGCAACAGTGTGTGCAGGATAGTGCTAGTGTGAGGGGATCGCTGGACCCGGTGGGCCGAAGGGCCTGTTTCTCTAAACTAAACTTGCTACAGAGCAAAAGGCAGCACATCGCATAGAGTCATTAACCCCTCCCCGAGTGGAGCTATTGTGCCGAACATATTGCACCGCCCCCCTGATATCAGTCTGAAGAAGGGTCTCGACCCGAAACGTCACCCATTCCTTCTCTCCTGAGATGCTGCCTGACCTGCTGAGTTACTCCAGCATTTTGTGGATAAATACCTTCGATTTGTACCAGCATCTGCAGTTATTTTCTTATATATCATTGGCATGTATTAGTGTGAAAGGGGACACATAGTGCTGGAGTGGCTCAGCGGGTCGGGCAGCATCTGTGCAGAACATGGACAGGCAATGTTTCATGTCGGGACCCTTCCTCGGACTGCCCCGCTCACAATTAGGGGGTTTGAGCTGCCAGGATAGGTTGTGGACGAACCTGGATTGTTTTGTCTGGAATGCCAGGGGAATTGAGGGGAAACCTAATAGAAGTAGAAAAAATAATGAGAGGCAGAGATACGGTAGACAGTCAGAACCTTTGTCCAAGATGGAAACATCAAATGGCAGAGGAGGTGAGAGGTTTAAAGGGGATGTGCGGGGCAAGTTTTGTTACACAGAGGGTGGTGGGTGACCGGAACACACTGCCGAGGGTGGTAGTGGAGGCAAGAGATGATAATGGTGCCCAAGAGACTTTTGGACAGGCAGGGTATGGATTATATGCAGGTGGATAAGTGTTGGCCCTGGCATCATGTTCGGCACAGGCATTGTGGGCTGTAAACACTGTGCTGTGCTGTGTGTTCTATTGCTGAAAAGACGAACAATATTTGCGTAACTATATAAAAAAGTTAAAACTATTGATAATGTGGTAATTTAATAAGTATTGTCATAGAAACATAGAAAATCGGTGCAGGAGGAGGCCATTTGATTTTTCCACCTTGGGCAAAGGTTCTGGCTGTCTACCGTATCTATGCCTCTCGTGCCCTTCGAGCCAGCACCGCCAGTCATTGTGATCATGGCTGATCATCCACAATCAGTAACCCGTGCCTGCCTTCTCCCCATATCCCTTGATTCCGCTAGCCCCTAGAGCTCTATCTAACTCTCTTTAAAATCCATCCAGTGAATCAGCCTCCACTGCCTTCTCATATCATATCATATCATATATATACAGCCGGAAACAGGCCTTTTCGGCCCACCAAGTCCGTGCCGCCCAGCGATCTCCGCACATTAACACTATCCTACACACACTAGGGACAATTTTTACATTTTACCCAGCCAATTAACCTACATACCTGTACGTCTTTGGAGTGTGGGAGGAAACCGAAGATCTCGGAGAAAACCCACGCAGGTCACGGGGAGAACGTACAAACTCCTTACAGTGCAGCACCCGTAGTCAGGATCGAACCTGAGTCTCTGGCGCTGCATTCGCTGTAAAGCAGCAACTCTACCGCTGCGCTACCATGCCGCCCTGTGGCAGAGAATTCCACAAATTCACAACTCTCTGGGCGAAAAATGTTTTTTTTCTCACCTCAGTTTTAAATGGCCTCCCCTTTATTCTTAGAGCGCTTATCAGTTAACTAATCAGTTATCGTGTTAGTACCTTTGCATAATGATGCATGCTGTAAAATATGTAAAGGTTAGTTGGGCAGGGACATGGACATGTAGAGGTTTAGAGGGGTGTGCGCCAAACATGGGTAAATAGGCTTGTCTTGGAAGGGGCATCTTGGTTAGCATGGCTGAATTGGGCCAAAGGGCCTGTTTCTGTGTATGCGCCACTCTGTGATCTATCTGACTCTTTCAAGTTAAGTATGCTGATGTGAATAGTACTTGTCCAAATGTCTCTTAAATGTTATCCCTCAACTACCTCCTCCAGAGGCTCACTCCATACACCCACCACCCCTTGTGTAAAACCTACCCCTCCGGTTCCTATTAAATCTTTCCCCCCCTCACCTTAAACCTATGTCCATATGTCCTCTGGTTCTCGATTCCCCTACTCTGGGTAGAAGACTCTGTGCATGAACCTTGTCTATCTATAAACTAGAAAATAAATACAGTGCAGAATATAATGCTCAAGTTAGATTTAAAAGTGCAGATTTTTTAAAAGCGCAAGAGGTGCAAGGAGGTTGACTGGGAGATGATGCAGATCTTTAGCATTTGAGAGGGCTGTTCAGGAGTTCCATGTCGACAGTGAAGAAGCCGTTCTTGATTCTGGCGATACGTGCTATCGAGGTGCAATTGGTGAGTTTCTGCAACTGAAGACAGATACAAAAAGCTGGAGTAACTCAGCGGGACAGGCAGCATCTCTGGAGAGAAGGAATGGGTGACGTTTCAGGTCGGGACCCTTCTTCAGACTGAGTGTCAGGGGAGAGAGAGACTAGAGATACGGAAGGGCAAGGTGTGAAAACCCAGATCAAAGGGACTAAAGGATCTCATGCAATGATGTACCACAGGATGGCTCCAAAATGTTCTCACTTCCATGAGTCAATAGGATATGAAAAAACAATGGCTAGATACCACAAGATGTGTGGCTAATGATCTCATTCTGTTTCCATTCCCTTGCATGTTCAACTTTGCCTCCCCCTCTTTGGAGGACATAGGTTTTAGGTGAGAGGGGGAAAGAGTTCATAGGAATCTGAGGGGTAACCTTTTCACACAAAGGGTGGTGGGTGTATGGAACGAGCTGCCAGAGGAGGTAGTTGAGGCAGTGACTATCGCAACGCTTAAGAAACATTTAGACAGGTACATGGATAGGACTGGTTTAGAGGGATACTAGACCAAGTGGACCCGTTGGGCCCAAACCTCTCCTGCATTGGTGCAGCACCCTCTCCTCCGCACCTCCCCCCCAACCCCCCTCTCCCCCCTGCTTCCCCAGCCCCCCTCTCCCCCCTCCTCCCCCTCACCCCCTCGCCCTCCCTCCCTCCCTCCTCCTTCCCTCCCCTCTCCACCCCTCCTCCCTCCCTCCCCTCCCCCTCCATCCCTACCTCCACCCCCTCCCCTCCCCTTCCCCTCCTCCCCACTCCATCCCCCGCAATCCCCCCTTATCCTCCCTCTTCCCCCCCCCCCCTCCCTCCCTAGGAGATAGATTTAAACTTTAAAATGTGAATAACTTTAAAAACCTAACACCGATTTCAATGAAACCTCTTCCATTAGCACCAAAGGGACGACGGTCAGTAAGCTGGGCCTAAAATTGTCGCGCTATCGTGTACCATTTTGGCTGTAGTTCAGGAACAAACAGACAAACAAACAAGAGTTTTAGTATATAGATGGGCCAAACGCAGGCAGGTGGGACTAGTGTAGATGTGTAGGTTGTGTTAGTCGGGGTGGGGAAGTTGGGCCGAAGTTTCCACACTGTATCACTCTATGAATCTTGACTCTGACAAAAATCAGGCTTCCCTCAGCACCACATCTATTTTCTCACACACAGGTTTTTACCCTAGGACACAGACACAACTAGGCCTCACCCTCACACAGCCAAGTGATTTCAGCTAAACGGGGTTATTTTTCTCTTCTAAATCCATCTATGAATAAGATAACGGTGAACAGATTGGCGCGTGGATATGGAAATATATAAACATAGAAAATAGTTGCAGTAGGCCAGGACCGCCATTCAATATGATCATGGCTGATCATCCAGAATCAGGGGTCGACCTCTGGGGCTGACGTTGTCGACCTCCCCCGTGGTGAGCCCTGTCAACTGACCTCAGTCAGGCGAACGACAACAAACAGAGACAGCAGAAGCAGAAGCAGCTTCATAACTTCTGTTGCCTCAAACGCAAGAAGAAGAAGAAGGTCCAAAATCAGTACCCTGTTCCTGCTTTTTCCCCATATCCCTTGATTCTGTTAGACCTAAAAGCTAAATCTAATTCTCTCTCTTGAAAACATCCAGTGAATTGGCCTCCACTGCCTTCTGTGGCAGAGAATTCCACAGATTCACAACTCTCTGGGTGAAAAAGTTTTTTTCTCATCTCAGTCCTAAGTGGCCCACCCCTTACTCTTAAGCTGTGACCCTCGGTTCTGGACTCCCCCAACATCAGGAACGTTTTTCCTTCATCTAGCCTGTCCATTCCCTTAAGAATTTAGTATGATAAGATCCCCTCTCGTCCTTCTAAATTCCAGTGAATACAAGCCCCGTCGACCCATTCTTTCATCACATGTCAGGCCCGCCATCCCGGGAATTGCGGAGAAAGGAGGGATATGGACTATGCGCGGGTAGATAAGAGTTGGTCGGAATCATTTTCGGCACAGACATTGTAGGCCGAAGGGCCTGTTCTTGTGCTGTACTGCTTTATGTTCCATAGGGTGAATGCACAACCTTCCCACCATCACCCCTAAGTTACAGGGTGACAGCGCCAAGCTGCTGGCTTGCAAAGCATGCCGAGCACTCAGAATACAGTAGGGCTGGGTATCGGCAGCCTTCCTGAAAGCCCAGGACATGTGCGAACAATGCGATACAGGTCCACCACTGATTTTCCAAAATTACGAGAGCACACTTGGAATCTGCCCCCATCCCCCCTGGAAGCCCCCCCGAAATTGTGGCCCCTAGGTCAGATGAGGCGGCCGATCTCGACCTCATCGGAACTTCCACGGTCAATCAGTGGGTCGAACTTGCCCCCTGCGGCCGGGGCTCTGAAACTCCGTCCCCAGCCGGAGCCGGCAGATCTGTTCCCACAGCCGACGTTCGAGGCCGACTTTGCGGGCCGGTGTCTCGGTCCCTCGGCGGGCTAGGCGGAACGTTCCGGTACCGTCGGACCCCTCTCGGAGGCCGTGACCTCTGTGGGTCCGGTAACACGGATAATCCGGCTCGGCTCTGGAACCAAGGGTGCCGGAGAATCAGTGGTGGAGCTGTACCATCAGTGTGTCTGACTTTCGTTTATGAAAGTCCATTATGCAGGTACTATCACAAGGTTAAAGACATGTTTAGATGGGTACATGGATAGGATATGTTCAGAGGGATGTGGGCCAAACAGAGGCAGGTGGGACTAGTGTAGATGGTCGGTGTGCGCAGGTTGGTCTAAAGGCCTGTTTCCACGCTGCATGACCATATGGCTCCATTGCTCTGTATATCCTTGGCTGCCAATCTGCACTAACACTGATGCATTCCCCTGGTAGAGGAAACTATTCCAGTAGAGACTTGGTACTTCACAGGGATAACATGAACATATTTCAGTCCAGCACGGCACAGATTGGGCAGCAGTGGGAGAGATGACCTTCATCCGTCTCCTTCTGTTCTGACAGGTTGCCAACAATGTTTGGGCTTCGTGGCCTTTACTGAGGCTCAGCAAAATCTGCTTAGACTTTTTTTTTTAGGTTTTTACAGACATAGCGCGGAAACAGGCCCTTCGGCCCACCGAGTCCATGCCGACCAGCACACTAGCACTCTCCTGCACACGAGGGACAATTTACAATTTCTGGAAGCCAATTAACCTGCAAACCTGCATGCCTTTGGAGTGTGGGTGGAAACCGGTGCACGCGGGGAAAACCCACGCAGGTCACGGGGAGAACGTGCAGACTCCGTACAGACAGCAGCCGTAGTCAGGATGGAACCCGGGTCTCCGGCGCCGTGAGGCAGCAACGTTACCGCTGCGCCCAACTGTAACACGACATCCCAACTACGATACTCAAAGCCTTGGCCGATGAAGGCAAGCCTGCCAGACGCCTTCATGTCACTCTGCCAAGCTGCGTCACCACTTTCAGGGAATTATGTACGGGGAGAACGTACAAACTCCGTACAGACAGCACCCGCAGTCGGGATCGAACCCGGGTCTCCGGCGCTGTAAGGCAGCAACTCGACCTCCACTGAAGGCTGCCGTAATTAACTGGACAGGAGCGTAGATTGAATTGCCGTCAAAACGCCCATCAACGAAATCAGTCTGGGTAAAAGTAAAGGTTGCTTGGATTTCCTTCTGAATTAAAAGAACTCGAACCATGGTCAGTGATGAGTGGATTGAGTGGGTGATGAAACTAGATTAATTATCCCTTCTTTACCCTGTGGGTTGTAACAGATCTAAGAGGGAACAGTGTGAGTTCTGCTTTTGAAGTTTTATTATGTTGATTTTAAAAAAAAATTATATTTGCAAACCACTTCCGTTATCTAAACGCGCTATTTGACTAGAAATATTAATTCTAATTCACACCAGATGGAACCGGAGATTATCGAACAGGTACACCCATCTTCATAAGTTTATAAGCCATAGAATAAGAATTAGGCCATTCTGCCCGTCGAGTCTACTCCGCCATTCAATCATGTCTGATCTATCTCTCCCTTTCCAACCCATTCTCCTGCCTAGGAGTCTGAATAGACAATAGACAATAGGTGCAGGAGGAGGCCATTCGGCCCTTCGAGCCAGCACCGCCATTCAATGTGATCATGGCTGATCATTCTCAATCAGTACCCCGTTCCTGCCTTCTCCCCATACCCCCTGACTCCACTATCCTTAAGAGCTCTATCCAGCTCTCTCTTGAATGCATTCAGAGAATTGGCCTCCACTGCCTTCTGAGGCAGAGAATTCCACAGATTCACAACTCTCTGACTGAATTTTTTTTCCTCATCTCAGTTCTAAATGGCCTACCCCTTATTTTTAAACTGTGGCCCCTGGTTCTGGACTCCCCCAACATTGGGAACATGTTTCCTGCCTCTAACGTGTCCAACCCCTTAATAATCTTATACATTTCGATAAGAAGGGTCTCAACCCATTCCTTCTCTCCAGAGATGCTGCCTGACCCGCGGAGTTACTCCAGCAGTTTGTGTCTACCATTCTCCTGCCTTCTCCCCATAACCCCTGACATCCGTACTAATCTGTTAATCTCCACCTTAAATATACCCATTGACGGCCTCCACAGCCATTTGTGGCAATGAATTCCACAGATCCACCACCCTGTGACTAAAGAAATTCCTCCTAATCTTTTTTCTAAACATTTATCCTTTTATTCTGAGACTGTGCCCTCTGGTCCTAGACTCTCCCACTAGTGGAAACATCCTCTCAACATCCACTCTATCCAGGCCTTTCAATATTCAGTAGGTTTCAATGAGGTCTCCCCTCATCTTTCTAAACTCCAGCGAGTACAGGCCCAGTGCCGACAAACGCTCATCATTGGTTAACCCACTGATTCCTGGGATCATCCTTGTAAACCTCCTCTGGACCCTCTCCAGAGCCAGCACATCCTTCCTCAGGTATGCAGCCCAAAACTGCTCACAATACACCAAATGCGGCCTGACCAGTTCCTTATTCATAATGCCTTAGCATTACATCTCTGCTTAAAGTGCATGCTAATCTTGCACTTGCCTTCCTTACTACCGATTCAACTTGCAAACTAACCTTTTAGGAATCCTGCACCAGCACTCCCAAGTCCCTTTTTATCTCCGTCTCTTGAATCCTCTCCCCATTTGGAAGACACTCCGAACCATTATTCCTTCTGCCAAAATGCCTGACCACATACTTTGCTACGCTGCCACTTCTTTGCCCATTCTCTAAACCTGTTCCTAGAAACATAGAAACATAGAAGATAAGTCATAGGAGTAGGCCATTCGGCCCTTCGAGCCAGCACCGCCATTCAATATGATCGTGGCTGATCATCCAGAATCAGTATCCCATTCCTGCTTTTTCAGCATATCCCTTGAATCCATTAGGCCGAACGGCTGTATCTAACTCTCTCTTGAATACATCCAGTGAATTGGCCTCCACTGCCTTCTGTGGCAGGGCAGCACGGTGGCGCAGCGGTAGAGTTGCTGCCTTACAGCGAATGCAGCGCCGGACACTCAGGTTCGATCCTGACTACGGGCGCCGTCTGTACGGAGTTTGTACGTTCTCCCCGTGACCTGCGTGGGTTTTCTCCGAGACCTTCGGTTTCCTCCCACACTCCAAAGACATACAGGTATGTAGGTTAATTGACTGGGTAAAATGTAAAAATTGTCCCTAGTGTGTGTAGGATAGTGTTAATAGACAATAGACAATAGACAATAGGTGCAGGAGTAGGCCATTCAGCCCTTCGAGCCAGCACCGCCATTCAATCCGATCATGGCTGATCACTCTCAATCAGTACCCCGTTCCTGCCTTCTCCCCATAGCCCCTCACTCCGCTATCCTTAAGAGCTCTATCCAGCTCTCTCTTGAAAGCATCCAACGAACTGACCTCCACTGCCTTCTGAGGCAGAGAATTCCACACCTTCACCACTCTCTGACTGAAAAAGTTCTTCCTCATCTCCGTTCTAAATGGCCTACCCCTTATTCTTAACCTGTGGCCCCTTGTTCTGGACTCCCCCAACATTGGGAACATGTTTCCTGCCTCTAATGTGTCCAATCCCCTAATTATCTTATATGTTTCAATAAGATCCCCCCTCATCCTTCTAAATTCCAGTGTATACAAGCCCAATCGCTCCAGCCTTTCAACATACGACGGTCCCGCCATTCCGGGAATTAACCTAGTGAACCTACGCTGCACGCCCTCCATAGCAAGAATATCCTTCCTCAAATTTGGAGACCAAAACTGCACACAGTACTCCAGGTGCGGTCTCACCAGGGCCCGGTACAACTGTAGAAGGACCTCTTTGCTCCTATACTCAACTCCTCTTGTTATGAAGGCCAACATTCCATTGGCTTTCTTCACTGCCTGCTGTACCTGCATGCTTCCTTTCATTGACTGATGCACTAGGACACCCAGATCTGGTTAATGTGCGGGGATCGCTGGGCGGCGCGGACTCGGTGGGCTGAAGGGCCTGTTTCCGCACTGTATCCCTAAATCTAAAAGCATTCCACGGATCCTCAGAATTCCACGATTCCACGTCCTTCCACAGACTCCCTGCATCCTCGACACTACATGCCCCTTCACCTGGGACCATTCCTGAATCTAGCGATTCTTTGCCTTGTCGAGAATTATAAGGGATGGTGATGTTTGGTTTAGTTCAGAGACACGGCACAGTTTAAATACAGCACATGGCATAGTTTAGAGTTACAGAAGTTTGAAAACGCACACCTCCACATTCAAGGACAGTTTCTTCCCGGCTGTTATCGGGCAACTGAACCATCCTATCACCAACAAGAGAGCGGCCCTGACCTACCATCTACATCATAGGAGACCCTCGGACTCTCTTTAATCGGACTCTACTGGACTTTATCTTGCACTAAACATTATACCCTTTATCCCGTATCTGTACACCATTAGGACATAAGGTCATAAGTGATAGACAATAGACAATAGGTGCAGGAGGAGGCCATTCGGCCCTTCGAGCCAGCACCGCCATTCAATGTGATCATGGCTTATCATTCTCAATCAGTACCCCGTTCCTGCCTTCTCCCCATACCCCCTGACTTCGCTATCCTTAAGAGCTCTATCTCGCTCTCTCTTGAATGCATTCAGAGAATTGGCCTCCACTGCCTTCTGAGGCAGAGAATTCCACATTTTCACAACTCTCTGACTGAAAAAGTTTTTCCTCATCTCCGTTCTAAATGGCCTACCCCTTATTCTTAAACTGTGGCCCCTTGTTCTGGACTCCCCTAACATTGGGAACATGTTTCCTGCCTCTAACGTGTCCAACCCCTTAATAATCTTATACGTTTCGATAAGATCTCCTCTCATCCTTTTAAGTTCCAGTGTATACAAGCCTAGTCGCTCCAGTCTTAGTAGCAGGATTAGGCCATTCGGCCCATCAAGTCTACTCCGCCATTCAGTCATGGCTGATCTATCTCTCCCTCCTAACCCCCATTCACCTGCCTGCTCCCCATAACCCCTGACACCAGTACTAATCAAGAATCTATCTATCTCGGCCTTAAATATATCCATTAACGACCTCCACAGCCTTCTTTGGCAAAGAATTCCACAGATTCACCGCCCTCTAACAAAAGAAATTCCTCCTCATCTCCTTCCTAAAGGAATGTCCTTTAATTCTGAGGCTATGACCTCTAGTCCTAGACTCTCCCACTAGTGGAAACATCCTCACTGTGGATGGCTAGATGGCGATCATCTATAGTCTTTCCGTTGACTGGATAGCAAGCAACAAAAGCTTTTCACTGTACCTAGGTACACTAGACTAAATAAAACTAAATCTCTAAACTAAACTAAACACTCTTCCCTCCAAAAGTCCCCCTAGTATATCAGGCTGAGGGCAAAGACTTTTCATTGCGTTGTGAGGTGTTGTATTTTGGAAAGTCTAACATGGGCAGGACCTACACAGTGAATGGTAGGGCTCTGGGAAGTGTTGTAGAGCAGAGGGATCTAGGAGTGCAGGTACACAGTTCTTTGAAGGTGGTGTCGCATGTAGATTGGGTGGTCAAAAAGGCTCTTGGCACATTGGCCATCAGTCAGCTTATTGAGTATAGAGGTTGGGAGGTCATGTTGCAATTGTGTAAGACGTTGGTGAGGCCGCGTTTAGAGAATTGTGTTCAGTTCTGGGCACCATGTTACAGGAAAGATGTTGTCAAGTGGGAAAGGGTACAGAGAAGATTTACGAGGATGTTGCCAGGGCTCGAGGGTCTGAGCTGTAGGGAAAGGACTCTGTTCCTTGGTGCGCAGGAGCATGAGGGGTGAACCTATAGAGGTGTACAAAATCACGAGAGACATAGTTCACACAGACTGTTGCCCAGAGTAGGGGAAATCGGGAACCAGAGGACATAGGTTTAAGGTAAAGTGGGAAAGATTTAATAGGAACCTGAGGAGTTACTTTTTCACACAAAGGGTGGTGGGTGTATGGAATAAGCTGCTGGAGGAGATAGTTGAGGCAGGGGGTACTGCAGCATTTAAGAAACAATTAGACAGGTACATGTTTAATGTAGATAAGTGTGAGGTTATTCACTTTGGAAGTAAGAATAGAAGGCAGGAACGGGGTACTGATTGAGAGTGATCAGCCATGATCGCATTGAATGGCGGTGCTGGCTCGAAGGGCTGAATGGCCTACTCCTGCACCTATTGTCTATTGTCTATTGTCTACATGGATAGGACAGGTTTAGAGGGATAAGGGGCAAATGCAGGCAGGTGGGACTAGTGGTAGATGGGGCATGTTGGTGGGTGTGGGCAAGTTGGGCCGAAGGGCCTGTTTTCACGGCCTATGACGCTGTGACTCTCTAAGTTGACCAGAGCTGTCAGGAAAGGTTTGGAGTCCAACTGCATTTAACGAGTTGACCACAGTTGATAACAACCTATCATGTAAGCATGGCAACAACATTGGCAATTTGGGGAACTAGTTAGCGGTTGAGTAGACATCTATATATTAAAACTCTTGTTTGTTTGTTTGTTTGTTCCTGAACTACAGCCTAAACGGTACACGATAGCGCGACAATTCTAGGCCCACCTTACTCACCGTTGTCTCTTTGGTGCTAATGGAAGAAGTTTCAATGAAATCGGTGTTATATTTTTAAAGTTATTCACATTTTAAATCGTTTAAATCTATCTCCTAGGGAGGGAGGGAGGGGGGGAGGAGGGAGGGGGGGATAAGGGGGTTGAGGGGGGTAGAGATGGGGGGGAAGGGGGGAGGGAGGGGGGTGGAGGGGGGTGGAGGGAGGGAGGTGGGATAAGGGGGTTGAGGGGGGTGGAGTGGAGGAGGGGGAGGGGGGAGGAGGGAGGGGAAGAGTGGAGGGGAAGACGGGAGGGGAGGGGGGAGGAGGGGAGGGGGGAGGAGGGGAGGGGGGAGGAGGGGAGAGGGAGGGAGGGAGGGGGAAGGGGGGGAATGGGGAGGGGAGGGGGAGGGTGAGTGAGGGAGGGAGGGGGGAGAGGGGATGGGGGAGGGGGGAGTGAGGGAGGAGAGGGTGCTGCACCAATGCAGGAGAGGTTTGGGCCCAACGGGTCAACTTGGTCTAGTATATGTTATATTACTGAAACTCTCATCTTGTGTGTGTATGTATATATATATATATATGTTTGTTCCGGAAATACAGCCAAAACGGTACCGGATAGCGCAACAATTTTAGGCCCACCTTACTCACCATTCCCCTGCGGTGTGCAGTATCAAGTTTCGTTCAAATTGTTGCGCTGTTGTGTATCGTTTTGGTTGTATTTCAGACACATATCCCATAAAATAAACATCACCATTTTGATTTAATACGTCCGTGTTCAATGTTGACGTTAAACGCGTGCTTCGTTGAACGATGGCTCCTGAGGTGAATGCTCAAATTTTCTTCAAGTTAAAGTTTGACCGCTCAATAATATTAAAATTGACGTCTTTGTGTTCGTCAAACACCGTCACAACGGGAACCCAGCGGGTCCACGTGTCGGCTAGTCCTGCCAGCAACCAATGTTGGATCAATAAGCTGTTGCTCGTGGGTGATTTTCTTCACACAGGTAGATCTTCACCGTCAGCTCTGACGTTCTGTACTTGACATATCTCGAGGAAGATAACTTTAGTTTAGTTTAGTTCAGTGAAACACAGTGCGGAACCAGGCCCTTCGGCCCACCGAATCCATGCCGACCAGCGATCCCCACACATTTCCACTATCCCACACACACTTGGAACATTTTACAATTTTACCAAGCCAACTAACCTGCAAACCTGCACGTCTTTGGAGTGTGGGAGGAAACCGGAGCGCCCGGAGAAAACCCACGCAGGTCACGGGGAGAACATACAAACTCCGTACAGACAGCACCCATAGTCAGGATCGAACCCGGGTCTCTGGCGCTGTGAGGCAGCAACTCTACCACTGCGCCACCGTGCCACAACTTAGTCCCACGGCACTTAGTGACAGCACTTCAAAAAGTACTTAATCATCTGAAAAATGTTTTGCCATATCTGAGATTGTGAAAGAAGCTATAGGAAAGCACATTCTTAGTCATACTGTGTGGAAACGGGCCCTTCGGCCCAATTCACCCGTGCCGACCAAGATGCCCATCTACACCAGTCCCACCTACCCACCTACCCCATAGCACTCTAAACCTTTCCTATCCATGTACCTGTCCAAATGTCTTTTAAATGTTGTTAGAGTACCTGCCTAAACTACCTCCTCTGGCAGCTCGTTCCATACACCCATCCAACGTCACAGTGAAAAAGTTGCCCCTCAGGTTCCTATTAAATCTTCCTCCTCTCACCTTAAACCCGTGTTCTCTGGTTCTTGATTCCCCCACTATGGGTGAAAGACTGTGTGCATTCATTGCATCTATTCCCCTCGTGATTTTATAATAAACCTCTTTAAAATCACCCCTCAGCCTCCTGGTCTCCAAGGAATAAAGTCGTAATCTTACCCCGTTCCTCTTCCTGCAGAGAGTACTCCTTCCACAACCCCTCAGTTCACTCATCCTTTCCCACCCTAACCACCTCCTTCCCGGATACTTTCCCCTGCAACCACAGGAGATGTGGTTGACCCGACACACAAAAGCTGGAGTAACTCAGCGGGTCAGGCAGCATCTCAGGGGAGAAGGAATGGGTGAAGTCTCGGGTCGAGACCCTTCTTCAGACCGGTCCCTAACCAGTCTGAAGAAGGGTCTCGACCCAAAACGTCACCCATTCCTTCTCTCCGGAGATGCTGCCTGCCCCGCTGAGTTACTCTAGCTTTTTTGTGTCCATCTTTGGTTTAAACCAGTATCTGCAGTTCTTTCTTACACATGTCCCCACACCTCCTCCCTCGACTCCATCCAGGGACCACAGCGTTCCTTCCAGGTGAGACAGAGGTTCACGTGCACCTCCTCTACCTCATCTACCGCACCCCGTGTTCCCGCAGTGGCGTCATGTACATCGGCGAGACCAAGCGCAGACTCGGCGACCGTTTTGCCGAACACTTACGCTCAGTCCACCGAGGAACTCCCGGTTGCTCACCATTTTAGCTCCCCTTCCCATTCCCACACTGGCCTTCCTGTCCTCGGTCTCCTCCACTGTCAGAGTGAGGCCGCACACAAACTGGAGGAACAGCACCACATATTCTGCTTGGGCAGCTTACACCCCAATTTTCTTTTAGAGATACAGCATAGAAACAGGTCCCTTGGCCCACCGAGTCCGTGCCAGCCAGTGATCACCACATACACTAACACTATCTTACACACCAGGGACAACTTACAGGTCAATTAACCTACAAATCAGTACGTCTTTCGAATGTGGGAGGAAATCGATTTCGAATAACTGCCCGTCTTTGGGAGGAAACCGAAGATCTCGGAGAAAGCCCACTCAGGTCACGGTGAGAACGTACAAACTCCGTACAGACGGCACCCGTAGTCGGGATGGAACCCGGGTCTCTGGCGCTGTGAGGCAGCAACTCTACCGCTGCGCCACCGCGCCACCCTAAAATACATTGGATTGTAAAAACTTCCCCATGGTGGGAGATTCTGCTAACATTGGTTAATCGGTTCAGTTTTTCTCTTCAGTGAGTTGGTTTGCTTAAATCTTTCCGCCCAGTTTGCTGCCAGTTTTAATCTGTGTGTGTACATCAGGCAAACAAACTATATCCTGTCCATTTATCCGCCAGGGCACACAGGCACCCTCTTAATGGAGTAAGTGCCGTCAGATGATACACTCTTTGAATCCAAGTGCTTTGTGCTTCCGCTGTTTGCCTTGTGATGTGTCTTCATCACTCTAGCTTTCCACCCTCTGAGCCATGCCTTGCCCAAAGGCCGATGTGGTGCAGCGGTAGAGCTACTGCCTTGGAGGACATGCAGCGCCGGTGACCCGGGTTCCATCCCGAATACGGGTGCTGCCTGTACGGAGTTTGTACGTTCCCCCCGTGACCTGCGTGGGTTTTCTCCGAGATCTTCGGTTTCCTCCCACACTCCAAAAACGTGCAGGTTTGTAGGTTAATTGGCTTGGTGTAAGTGTAAGTTGTCCCCAGTGTGTGTCGGGTGGTGTTAATGTGCGGGGAAAGTCGGCAATGGGGAAGGGGTCTGCAGTCTACGGACAGGCTGGTGTTCCTTGAGCCCCGGCCGCAGGGGGCAAATCGGCCGCGGAAGCCCCGATGAGGTCGAGATCAGCCGCCTCTCCCGGCCTAGGTGCCACATTTTCAGGGGGACTTCCGGGGGGTGGGGATGTTGTCCGGATTAAAGGAGGTGCCGGACCACCGGTTGCCGCCAAATCGATGGTGGACCTGGACGAGTTTGACTCGATTGTATTTGTGCATTATATTATCGAATTGGACTGCATGCAAAACAACGCGTTTCACTGTACCTCGTTTGGTACGTACGCATGACAATAATAAACCTAAACATGAACCTCGATAGATCCATCAGCAAGGGTCCCGGCCGGCTACTGCCCAAGCCTGGTGCAGTGTGCAGAGAGCTACGATGTTTCCTGTCTACTTTCTATAACAAAGCATATACCTTCATCGAAGCCAGCCTACAGGTAGTTCACAGGTGAACCCCTGGGAAGGACAGGTTTGCCCCGTTGTGAACAGCCGAGAAACGCCCACCCTTCCAGGACTGTCTCTGATCTCATTACCTCTGGCCATTTCCCTTCCACAGCCTCCAACCTCACCGATCGCCACTCTCACATGGCCCGCTCCTACTTTCTCCCGGAAATCCACAGGCTGGACTGCCCTGGCAGACCCATGGTTTCTTCCTGCTCCTGCCCCACTGAGTTAAGAATTATCCAGCGATGCTGCCTGACCCGCTGAGTTACTCCAGCACATCATTTTTTTAGATTTTTTTTAGATTTAGAGATACTGCGCAGAAACAGGCCCTTCGGCCCACCGGGTCTGCGCCGCCCAGCGATCCCCACACACTAACACTATCCTACACACACTAGGGACAATTTTTACATTTGCCCAGCCAATTAACCTACAAACCTGTACGTCTTTGGAGTGTGGGAGGAAACCGAAGATCTCGGAGAAAACCCACGCAGGTCACGGGGAGAACGTACAAACTCCGTACAGACGGCGTCCATAGTCAGGATCGAACCTGAGTCTCCGGCGTTGCATTCGCTGTAAAGCAGCAACTCTACCGCTGCGCCACCGTGCCGCCCATGTCTAGCATTCACACCCACCCAGAGGCAGGTAAACCATGTTCACACAGACTGGCAGTGCACGCTTGAGAGGCAAGCTCTCACTTCAGTTTAGGTTGGTTTATTGTCATGTGTACCGAGGTACAGCAAAAAGCTTTTTGTTGCGTGCTCCCCAGTCAGCAAAAAGACAATACTTGATCACATTCGGGCCATTTACAGTGTATACATACATGATAAGGGATTAACTTTTTTTTTTTTTTTTTTTTTTTTTTAAGATAATTTTTTATTGGAGATAGGTACATAACCTGTTTACATCTTTACAGTCATACATTTTTAAATTGATAATATTGTCAATTATTATTATATTGTCTCCAATACCTTTTGCCCCTTTTTTTTTTTTAAACTAGATAGAACTAAAGAAATAGATGAAGTAAAGAAAGAAAAGAGAGAGAAGAAAAATAAAAACAAAAACAAAAACAAATTATAAAAATAAGGAAAAAGTTAGTTAAAGAAGAATGGAAAAATTTATTAAAATAACAAAAACTTCATTCGAGATATATTCGTACATTTCAAAGTATAGCATTTCATCCATTCTTTAGTCCGAGTGCTAGTCAGGTTCCTGTGCTGAACCATTCTGACCCTTTAAGTAATCAATAAAAGGAGACCATGTTCCAATGAATAATTCCTGTTTGTCCAACAGGGAAAATCTGATTCTTTCCACGTTTAAGGTCTCCGTCATTTCTATAATCCACATTTTGATTGTGGGGGCCGCAGGGCCTTTCCAAAATTTTAGAATTAATTTTTTTCCTGTTATTAAACTATAATCCATAAAGTTTCTTTGTGTTGTTCTAAATGTTTGGTTTAATTCTAATATTCCGAGTATAATTAATTTTGGATCTGGGTCCAATTGTGTGCTGGTTACTTTAGATATTATGCTAAAAATATTTACCCAGAATTTTTTAATTTTTATACAGTTTGCAAACATATGAAATAATGTAGCTTCTAAATGTTGACATTTATCACATTTAGGTGAGATATGTTGGAAAATTTTATGTAGTTTTGTTTTTGAATAGTGTAACCTATGTATTACTTTAAATTGTATTAGAGAATGTCTGGCGTTTAGTGAACACTGATGTATATGTTGCAAACTTTCTTCCCAAGTATCTTTCGTAATTACTTGGTTTAATTCTTTTTCCCATTTTTGTCTGTATAAGTCCGTGGAGGGAATGTCACTGTCTAATAAGATATTATATATATAAGATATTAATTTTTCTGTATTAGGATGTTTGTTCCAACATTCATCAAGAATTTCTGAATTTCTAATTCGAAAATTTTGGGAGTTCGATTTTACATAATCTCTAAGTTGAAGATATCTGAAATAATCATTTCCACGAAGACCATAAGTCTGTTGCAACTCCTGAAATGTCAGAAAGGTGCCTTCCTTATAAAGTTGTCCCATATTTTTAATTCCATAATCCTTCCATTGTGTAAAACCCCCGTCTACCCATGAAGGCTTAAACAAAGGATTATTCACAATTGGAAGAAAAAGTGATAAATTATCTAATTTTAATGTCTTTTTTAATTGTTTCCAAATTCGTATAGCACTAAATATTATAGGGTTTTCCCTATAAATTTTTTTGTTTAATTTAGACGTAGCAAATAATATCGAACCAATATCAAAAGGTAAACAATCTTCCTTTTCCATTTTTAACCAGTCTGGTTGATGATCTATTTCTTCCAACCAGAAATTCATATTTTTAATATTAACTGCCCAGAAATAAAACAAAAAATTGGGTAAAGCCAGGCCTCCATTTATTTTTGATTTACACAAGTGTCTTTTGTTTATCCTATGATTCTTATAATCCCAGATAAAATCATTAACAATAGAGTCCAATTTTTTAAAAAAGTTTTTTGTCAGATATACCGGAATTGTCTGAAAAAGGTATAATATTTGCGGTAAAAAAATCATTTTTATGGCATTAATTTTGCCAACCATTGAGATAGGGAGTGTTTTCCAATATTGAATATTCTTATGTAGTTTGTTCAGTAATGGGGGGAAATTTGCTTTAAATAATGATGTATATATCTTAGTTACATAGATACCTAGATATTTAAATTTTTCATTTACTATTTTAAATGGAAATTGTTGTATTATCTGTTTATTATGTTCCCTTATTGGCATAATTTCGCTTTTATTCCAATTTATTCTGTATCCTGAAAGTGAACCAAATTGGGTTATTAGCTTTAATAAGTTTGGAATACTAATTTCTGGTTTTGTAATGTAAATTAATACGTCATCTGCGTATAGAGAAATTTTATTCACTGTGTCCTTTGTGTTATATCCATGTATTTCCGGATGCCCCCTAACTCTTTCTGCCAGTGGCTCAATAGCAAGCGCAAATAATAATGGGGATAACGGGCATCCTTGTCTACAACCTCTAGATAGGCTAAATTTCGATGACAACCTTTGGTTTGTAAATATTCTGGCCGTGGGATTTGTATATAACAGTTTTATCCATGTACAGAATTTCTCCCCTAGCTGCATATTTTCCATCACCGAAAATAAATAAGACCATTCAACCTGATCAAACTTTTAACTTTTAAAGCCAGCAAAGTCCAATCAAGGATAGTCCGAGGGTCACCAATGAGGTAGATAGTAGTTCAGCACTGCTCTCTGGGTTGTGGTGGGATGGTTCAGTTGCCTGATAACAGCCGGGAAGAAACTGTCCCTGAATCTGGAGGTGTGCGTTTTCACACTTCTGTACCTCTTGCCTGATGGGAGAGGGGAGAAGAGGGAGTGGCGGGGGTGAGACTGGTCCTTGATGATGCTGCTGGCCTTGCCGAGGCAGCGTGAGGTGTAGATGGAGTCAATGGAAGGGAGGTTGGTTTGTGTGATGGTCTGGGCTGTGCCCACAATTCGCTGCAATTGCTTGCGGTCTTGGACGGAGCTGTTCCCAAACCGTGCTGTGATGCGTCCCGATAAAACGCTTTCCGCGGCGCAACTGTAGAAGTTGGTGAGAGTTGTAGGGGATGTGCCGATCTCCCTCAGCCTTCTGAGGTAGGAGAGGTGTTGCTGTGCTTTCTTGGTCGTTGCTTCAGTATGGGTGGTCCAGGAGAAGTTGTTGGTGATATTGACTCCTAAGAATTTGAAGTTTTCAACCATCTCTACTTCGGCGACGTCAGTGCAAACTGGGGGATGTGGACCGACCGCTTCGCTTCCTGAAGCCCAGCACTATCTCCTTTGTCTTGTTGACGTTGTGAGAAAGGTCGTTGTCTCCACACCAGCTCTGATTCTAGTTTAGTTTGGTTTAGATTAGTTTAGAGACACAGAGCGGAAACAAGCCCTTCGGCATACCAAGTCCACGCCAGCCACTAACGCTATCCTACGCACACTAGGGGCAATTTACAATTTTACCAAATGTGTTGGAAGGAACTGCAGATGCTGGTTTAAACCGAAGATAGACACAAATTCCTGGAGTAACTCAGCGGGTCAGGCAGGGTCTCTGGGGAGAAGGAATGGGTGGCGTTTCGAGTCAAGACCCTTCTTCACACTGTCAGTCTGAGGAAGGGTCTCGACCCAAAAGGTCACCCATTCCTTCTCTCCGGAGGTGCTGCCTTTTCACCCCTCCAGCATTTTGTGTCTATCTTCCATTTACAATTTCACCGAGGCAATTAGTGTACAAACCCACACGAGAAAACCCACGCGAAAACCCAAGCGGAAAACGTACAAGCTCTGCAGAGACAGCAGCTGTAGTCAGGATCGAACCCGGGTCCCTGGCACAGTAAGGCAGCAAGTCCACTGCTGCGCCACCATGTCGCACGATTCCTTGCATCAAAACCTATGCGCTACAATGCTGAGAACTATAGTCTGCACTCTGTATCTTCTCCTTTGCTCTACCTGTTGTACTTGAGTTAGAACTCAAGTATCTGTGCATGGTACTAGCTGATCCGTCTGGATAACATGCAAAACTAAGCTACTCTCTGTATCTCGGCACACGTGACAATAATAAACCTAAAACTCTACCTGAGGCTTGGAAAGCTAATTCCAAAAGGAGTAGGGGAGGATTTCCAGCCCACAATGCAACCTCCTCTCCTGACAGTGCCAGGCACCACTGGGACTAACTCTGCCGCAGTAGGGGAGAAGGCAGGAGAATAATGGGGTTAGGAGGGAGAGATAGATCAGCCATGATTGAATGGCGGAGTAGACTTGATGGGCCGAATGGCCTGAATCTGCTCCTATTATGACCTTATGACCTTATGATTGCACCTCCTCTCATTTGCTGGCCTGATAGGAAATGATTTGGACGTCTGGTTTTGATAAATGCAACTTGCTCACTGTTTGAGAGCAATTTTTAAACACGGGGGATACGCCAACAGCGGCCCACACATTAACACAGATATAGTCTGGCTTCGTTTATTATTGTCTTGTGTATCGAGGTAGAGTGAAGAGTTTTTTTGTTGCCTGCTCTAGATTTAATTTTTTTTTTTTAGATTTAGAGATACAGCGCGGAAACAGGCCCTTCGGCCCACCGGGTCCGCGCCACCCAGAGATCCCCGCACATTAACACTATCCTACACACGCTAGGGACAATGTTTACATCAACCCCGTCAATTTACCTACAAACCTGTACGTCTTTGGAGTGTGGGAGGAAACCGAAGATCTCGGTGAAAACCCACGCAGGTCACGGGGAGAACGTACAAACTCTGTACAGACGGCGCCCGAAGTCAGGATCGAACCTGAGTCTCCGGCGTTGCATTCGCCGAGGCCTTTCTTCAGACTGAGAGCCAGGTGAGAGGTAAAGCAGAAGTATAAAAAGGTACATGGAACAAATGAGTGAAAGGTTTGAAAAGGACAAGTCAAAGCCAGCAACGATGATCAAAGAAAGGCGGAGCTCACAATGGTCCATTGTTGGCTGTGGGAAAGGTGATAACGAGTGGATACAAACAGTGAAACTAAGCATGACGACAGTGAAACTAGTACGATGACTAGGGTGGGGGGGGGGGGGGGGGGGGGAGAGAGAGGGGATGCAAGGGTTACTTGAAGTTAGAGAAACCAATGTTCACACTGCTGGGGTGTAAACTGCCCAAGCTGTTCCTCCAATTTGTGTGTGGCCTCACTCTAACAGTGGAGGAGGCCCAGGATGGGAAGGTGAGTGTGGGAATGGGAAGGGGAGTTAAAGTACATGGCAACCTCGTCTAAAGCTCGGTGAACCTTCGTAACCTAGTCGGTGCCAGATACGTGGCCGGCGGCTGTTGTGCACTGCCTGGGTGAGATCGGCTGTGTGATTTCACCAGGTTGTGTGCAATACAAAGCATTTCACTGTACCTCAGTGTAGATGACAATAAATCATCATTGAGGCATTGAGTCAATTAATTTGCTTGTTCCATGTAGTGTAAGAAAATAACTGCAGATGCTGGTACAAATCAAAGGTATTTATTCACAAAATGCTGGAGTAACTCAGCAGGTCAGGCAGCATCTCAGGAGAGAAGGAATGGGTGACGTTTCGGGTCGAGACCCTTCCGCAGTCTGAGGAAGGGTCTCGACCCGAAACATCACCCATTCCATCTCTCCTGAGATGCTGCCTGACTGAGAAAGGGTCTCGACCCGAAACGTCGCCCATTCCTTCTCTCCTGAGATGCTGCCTGACCTGCTGAGTTACTCCAGCATTTTGTGAATAAATACCTTGCTTGTTCCATGTGGGTGCCTCTAGATTGCCTCGGTGGGATTCCTGTCATATGGGCACATTCCTTGTGTCCGCAGTGAGTTCACTTCAGGCCACTTCAGATCTGCAAGGACTCTTGTCAAGGGAAGGCTCTACAGGAAGACCACACTCGGAACTGACAGATAACATGACCAGGTATCACAAAATGCTGGAGTAACTCAGCGGGTCAGGCAGCATCTCTGGAGGGAAGGAATGGGTGACGTTTCGGGTCGAGACCCTTCTTCAGACTGATGTCAGGGGGGTGGGACAAAGAAAGGATGTAGTCGGAGACAGGAAGACCAGTGGGAGAACTGGGAAGGGGGAGGGGTAGAGAGGGACAGAGGAGCCATCTAAAGTTAGAGAAGTCAATGTTCATACCACTGGGCTGTTAGCTGCCCAAGCGAAATATGAGATGCTGTTCCTCCAATTTGCGGTGGGCCTCACTACGACAATGGAGGAGGCCCATGACAGAAATGTCAGACTGGGAGTGGGAAGGGGAGTTGAAGTGCTCAGCCACTGGGAGATCAGGTTGGTTAAGGCGGACTGAGCGACGGTGTTGAGTGAAACGATCGCCGAGCCTGCGCTTGGTTTCGCCGATGTAGAGAAGTTGACACCTGGAACAGCGGATACAATAGATGAGGTTGGAGGAGGTGCAGGTGAACCTCTGTCTCACCTGGAAAGACTGTTTGGGTCCTTGGATGGAGTTGAGGGGGGAGGTAAAGGGACAGGTGTTGCATCTCCTGCGGTTGCAGGGGAAAGTGCCCGGGGAAGGGACGAGTGGACCAGGGAGTTACGGAGGGAACGGTCTCTGCGGAACGCAGGGAGGGGAGGGCAAGGGAAGATGTGGCCAGTGGTGGGGTCCCGTAGGAGGTGACGGGAATGTTGGAGGATAATTTGTTGTATACACTGGCTGATGGGGTGGAAGGTGAGAACAAGGGGACTCTATCCTTTTTACGAAAGGGGAGAGGGGGAGCAAGAGAGGAGCTGCGGGATATAGAGGAGAACCTCATCTACAATGGAAGAGGGGAAGCCCCGTTTCCTAAAGAATGAGAACAAGTCTGATGCCCTAGTGTGAAACATGACTAGGGTTGCCAACTGTCCCGTATTAGCCGGGACATCCTGTATATTGGGCTAAATTGGTTTATCCCGTACGGGATCGCCCTTGTCCCGTATTAGGCCCGGGGGGGGCGCTGTAGGCCCGGACACTGTGGGCCCGGGGGCCGCTGTAGGCCCGGACAGTGTAGGCCCGGACAGTGTAGGCCCGGAGGTCTGGGCGCTGCAAAACGGAGGTTGCAGAGCAACCCGCCTCCCGGCCTGGGGCGGCCGCCATTGGTGGAGCGGAAGCACGTGGCCGCTGGCTGGGTGAG
The DNA here is from genome assembly GCF_053455715.1 of Rhinoraja longicauda. Taxonomy (NCBI): domain Eukaryota; kingdom Metazoa; phylum Chordata; class Chondrichthyes; order Rajiformes; family Arhynchobatidae; genus Rhinoraja; species Rhinoraja longicauda. Next base: position 30,615,131 of record NC_135978.1, on the reverse strand, counting down.
GTCACGTGGGGGCGCGGGGCGGTGATGTCACCCTTTGTCCCTTGTTTGTGAGTGAGGAAGTTGGCAACCCTATGCTCCAACCATCCAGGTTCAATCTAGGGGCAGCGCAGTGGCTCAGCGGTAGAGCTGCTGCCTCACATCACCAGGTTCGATCCGGACTGCGGGTCTTGTCTGTACGGAGTTTGTACGTTCTCCCTGTGACCGCGAGGGTTTACTCCGGGTGCTTTCGGTTTCCTCCCACACTCCACAGATGTACAGGTCTGTAGGTTAATTGGCTTTGGGAACCAAATTCGGTAAAATTGTAAATTGTCCCAAGTGTGTAGGATAGTGATCGTGTACTGGGTGATCGCTGGTCGGCGCGGACTCGATGGGCCGAAGGGCCTGTATCCGCGCTTTATCTCTAAAGACTAATCCTGACATCAATGAGGACCATAAGAGGCGTATAAAAGCCATGCAAGCTATCAAGTATACACAAGGAACCGCAAATGCTGGAATGTTGAACAAAAAGCACAGAGTGCTGGAGTAACTCAGCGGGTCAGGCAGCATCTCTGGAGAACATGGACAGGTGTCGTTTCAGGTCGGAATGATTCTGAAGTAATGTCCCGACCAGAAACGTCACCTATCTATGTTCAGAGATGCTGTCTGACCCGCTGAGTTACTCCAGCACTTTGAGTTTCTTTACATGGTCTACCAAGCCTGTCCCACAGACTGTGTAGGAAGGAACTGCAGATGCTGGTTTAAATCAAAGATAGACACAAAATGCTGGAGTAACTCAACGGGACAGGCAGCATCTCTGGAGAGACGGAATGGATGACGTTTCGGGTCGAACCCCATGAAATTGGGGCAGCTTACACCCCAGCGGTATGAACATTGACTTCTCTAACATCAATTAACCCTTGCTTTCCCTCTCTCTCCAGCCCCTCCCCTTCCCAGTTCTCCGACCAGTCCTACTGTCTCTTACTGCATTTTATCTCTGTTTGTCGATACCTCCTCCCAACTAACAATGATCTATTCTGCATTTTCCTTGATCTCCAGTCCCTTTCTCCTTTTTTCACACCTTACACTTCCTTATCTGTACACTTCCTTATCTATGTACTGCCCACTCCCGTGACATCAGTCTGAAGAAGGGTCTTGACCTAAAATGTCACCCATTCCTTCTCTCCAGAGATGCTGCCTGTCCCGCTGAGTAACTCCAGCATTTTGTGTCTGTCCCACAGACTAATGGCTGGAGCTTCAGAACAGAAGACCTGTTTCTTGCCTCCCCCTCGCCCTGACCCAACCCTGCCTCAGACTGGCACCGTGATCAGGCACACAGCTCTCTGGCGAAAAGCCAGCGTGGAAAGCCCCCAGGGATCCCGTGTTTGGATCTGGCTTCGGCCTGCTGCTGCAGGAGTGATGTTAATCAAGATGGAGCGGACCCACAACATAAACGACAATGTTTAACAACAAAACATTGTCCTCCCCGACTCTCAGCCTGAAGAAAGATCTCGACCCAAAACGTCACCTATTCCTTTTGTCCAGGGATGCTGCCTGTCCCGCTGAGTTACTCCAGCTTTTTTTGTGTCCATCTTCGGTTTAAACCAGCATCTGCTGTTCCTTCCTCCACAATGTTGAATCACAATCCGACAACAGATAGCTTCTGGCTCTCTATCGTGAAGATCACATTCGGATGTTGGACTGTGAACTCCCAATAAGATTATCTGCCTTGCGTCTTTGTGACATCAGAGTGGCGCAGCGGTAGAGTTACTGTCTTACAACGCCAGAGAGCCGGGTTCAATCCTGACTACTTAAATTACTTCGTTATTTTTTGGTTTGGTTTTTGTCATGTTTACCAAGGTAACAGCATTTAGACAATAGACAATAGACGCAGGAGTAGGCCATTCGGCCCTTCGAGCCAGCACCGCCATTCAACGTGATCATGGCTGATCATTCTCAATCAGTACCCCATTCCTGCCTTCTCCCCATACCCCCTGACTCCGCTATCCTTAAGAGCTCTGTCTAGCTCTCTCTTGAATGCATTCAGAGAATTGGCCTCCACTGCCTTCTGAGGCAGAGAATTCCACAGATTCACAACTCTCTGACTGAAAAAAGTTTTTCCTCATCTCCGTTCTAAATGGCCTACCCCTTATTCTTAAACTGTGGCCCCTGGTTCTGGACTCCCCCAACATTGGGAACATGTTTCCTGCCTCTAACGTGTCCAACCCCTTAATAATCTTATACGTTTCGATAAGATCCCCTCTCATCCTTCTAAATTCTAAAAGTTACTATACGGGCGTGGACCCGTTGGGCCCAAGCCTCTCCTGTGGGCCCGGTAACCCTCCCCCAACTGACGACTCGTGGACCCGTTGCCCACTGGGGAGTGTCCCCCAGGGCCGTGGGCGGGCGAGGGGGGGAGAGGAAAGGGGAGAGGGAGCCACTCACCATGGCCCCGGGCGGACATCGCGGCGGCCAGAGCGAGCCGTGGACCCGTTGGGTGGAAACCTCTCCTGCAGCGGCAGCTCGACGGCGACGGCCATCTTGTTTGACCCTTTGCCGCCGCGCTGCACCCTGGGAGGAAGCCGGGACGGGTGCCGGTCCTCCCAGCAGTGGGGGGGGGGGGGGGGGGGGGGGCGCGTTTTTTAAAGTTTATTAAGTGAATTGCTTTTAAAATGTAAGAAAACTTGATCAACCGAGACCGCAGGTGAATGGTGAGTAGGGTGGGCCTAAAAATGTTGCGCTTTCGTGCACCGTTTTGGCTGTATTTAGGGTAGAAACAAACAAACTGACGAATATACAAGATGAGAGTTTTAGTAATATACTAGACCAAGTGGACCCGTTGGGCCCAAACCTCTCCTGCATTGGTACAGCACCCTGTCCTCCCCCCCTCCCCCCCTCTCCTCAATCTCCCCCTCCCCTCTCCCTTCTCCCCCACTCCCCCCTCCCCCTCCCTCCCTCCTCCCCTCCTTTTAAACTTAAAAATGTGAATAACTTTAAAATTATAACACCGATTTCAATAAAACTACTTGCATTATCACTAAAGTGACAATGGTGAGTAAGGAGGGCTTAAAATTGTCACGCTATCGGGTACCGTTTTGGCTGAAGTTCAGTCACAAACAAGATAACAAACGATAGTTTTAGTAAATAGATAGATTTGGACAGGTCCATGGATTGGAAAGGTTTGGAGGGAGATGGACCAAACACAGGCAGATGGGACTAGTGTAGATGGGGCATCTTGGTTGGTACGGACACGTTGGGTAGAAGAGGCTGATTCCGTGCTGGGTGACGATGACTGCATGATTACCTTCCTGAAAGAACAATTGGAGTGGCAATTGTGTACTTCTAGAATGCCAAGCAGCAATGCATGCGAGCTAGGGGTGCCAACTATCTCACTCCCAAATACAGGACAAGGTGACGTCACCGCCCCGCGCCCCACGTGACCTCACCCAGCCAGCAGCCACGTGCTCCCGCTCCACCAATGGCGGCCGCCCGGGCCGCGAGGCAGGTTGCTATGCAATCTCCGTTAGGCGGCGCCCGGGCCTCCGCGCCTAGACTGTCCGGAGCTAAAATGTCGGAATCCAAGAGTGTCGGGACCTAACTGTTGGGACCTACAGCGTCGGGGCCTACAGTGTCCGGGCCTACAGCGCCCCCCCCGGGCCTAATACGTTACAAGGGAGGTCCCGTACAGGACAAACCAACTTAGCCCAAGATAAGGGATGTCCCTGCTAATACGGGACAGTTGGCAACCCTAATGTGAGCCCAAGGCCATAGGCCTGGATTATTCATCCAGAGAACGTGTTCAAGTCCCACCATGGCAACACGCAGAACTTCAACTCAGCGAATTAGTTTAGTTTAGTTCAGTTTAGTTGAATTTGGTTTGGTTTAGTTTAGTTTTGTTTAGAGATACAAGGTGCAAACAGGCCCTTTGGCCCACCGATCCCCGCACACTACTAGCACTATCCTGGGGATAATTTACAATTTTGCGAAGCTAATTAGCCTACAAACCTGGACGTCTTTGGAGAGTGGGAGGAAATCGGAGCACCCGGGGGGAAAACCCACGGGGTCACAGGGAGAACGTACAACACACACCCGAGGTCGGGTTGGAGCCCGGCAGCAGCTCTACCCGCTGCACACTGTGCTGTAGTCAACTCAAGGGACAGGGGATGTGCAGGAAAGTGGGGCTGATACAAGACCAGCTGTGACCTGACACAAATCCTTCTCGACCGACACATTACTGCAGGAAAGCGCATAACATTCGACGGCAACGGGATAATATCGTCCACCCTGCAATAATTGTTGCTTCTATAAATACAATTTTGCAAACGTTGTATCGGGTGTGCACAATATCATCAAAGTAGTGCCACATTTCCTCAAATGTTATTTACAGTCAAAATCTTCAATGTTCCCTGGTCTTGTTTGGTAAGCAGGCTCTGTAACCTTCTGAGAGTCCTAAGGTTTCCAAGGAACAGCAGCCTTACAGTGCCGGAGATCCGAGTTCAATCCTGACTAGAGATGCTAGTCTGTACGGAGTTTGTACGTTCTCCCTGTGACCGCCTGTGTTTCCTCCGGGTGCTCCGGTTTCCTCCCGCTCTCCCAAGATGTACAGGTTTGGAGGTTAATTGGCTTCGGAAAAATTGTAAATGGTCCCTACTGTGTAGGATAGTGATAGTGTACAGGGATCGCTGGTTGGCACGGACTTATTGGGCTGAAGGGCCTGTTTCCACGCTGTATCTCTAAAGTCTAAGATCCACGTCACCTCCACTATGGTAGTACAATCACCATCTACGTTTATAAACCACAGGCTGTAAACTTGAAAGGACACGCAGTGCTGGAGTAATGGGTCAGGCTGCAACTATGAACTAAACTATGAACTAAACTAGACTAAACTAAACTAAACTAAACTAGACTAGACTAGACTAAACTAAACTAAACTAAACTGATCTAATCTAAACTAAACTAATCTAATCTAATCTAAACTAAATTAAACTAAACTATGAACTAAACCAAACTAAACTAAACTAGACTAGACTAAACTAAACTAAACTAAACTATGAACTAAACTAAACTAAACTAAACTAAACTAAACTAAACTAAACTAAACTAAACTAAACTGAACTAGACTAAACTAAACTAAACTAGACTAGACTAGACTAGACTAAACTATGAACTAAGCTAGACTAGACTAAACTAAACTAAACTAGACTAGACTAGACTAGACTAGACTAGACTAGACTAAACTAAACTATGAACTAAACTAAACTAAACTATGAACTAAACTAAACTAGACTAGACTAGACTAGACTAGACTAGACTACACTACACTAGACTAGACTAGACTAGACTAAACTAAACTAAACTAAACTAAACTAAACTATGAACTAAACTATGAACTAAACTAAACTAAACTAAACTAAACTAGACTAGACTAGACTAGACTAGACTAGACTAGACTAGACTAGACTAAACTAAACTAAACTAAACTAAACTATGATCTAAACTAAACTAGACTAAACTAAACTAAACCATGAACTAAACTAAACTAAACTATGAACTAAACTAAACTAAACTAGACTAAACTAAACTAAACTGGACTAAACTAGACTAGACTAAACTAAACTAAACTAAACTAAACTAAACTAGACTAGACTAAACTAAACTAAACTAAACTAAACTAAACTAAACTAAACTAAACTAAACTAAACTAAACTAAACTAGACTAAACTAGACTAAACTAAACTAAACTATGAACTAAACTAAACTAAACTATGAACTAAACTAAACTAAACTAAACTAAACTAAACTAAACTAAACTAGACTAGACTAAACTAAACTAGACTAGACTAAACTAAACTAAACTAAACTAAACTAAACTAAACTAAACTAAACTAAACTAAACTAAACTAAACTATGAACTAAACTAAACTAAACTAAACTAAACTAAACTAAACTATGAACTAAACTAAACTAAACTAGACTAAACTAGACTAGACTAAACTAAACTAAACTAAACTAAACTAAACTAAACTAAACTAAACTAAACTAAACTAAACTAAAGATACTTCATGCAGTACATTTGGGGACGGTTCCTTTGGTCTACGTTTACCCACAGTGGCAGCGGTCTTGTCTCTGTGGCCCAGCGTCCAGCTGGGAGCCTGTGGTGGGAACTAAACTAAACTAGACTAGACTAGACTAGACTAGACTAGACTAGACTAGACTAAACTAAACTATGAACTAAACTAAACTAAACTATGAACTAAACTAAACTAGACTAGACTAGACTACACTAGACTAGACTAGACTAAACTAAACTAAACTAAACTAAACTAAACTAAACTATGAACTAAACTATGAACTAAACTAAACTAAACTAAACTAGACTAGACTAGACTAGACTAAACTAAACTAAACTAAACTAAACTAAACTAAACTAAACTAGACTATGATCTAAACTAAACTAGACTAAACTAAACTAAACTATGAACTAAACTAAACTAAACTATGAACTAAACTAAACTAAACTAGACTAAACTAAACTAAACTGGACTAAACTAGACTAGACTAAACTAAACTAAACTAAACTAAACTAAACTAGACTAAACTAAACTAAACTAAACTAAACTAAACTAAACTAAACTAGACTAAACTAGACTAAACTAGACTAAACTAAACTAAACTATGAACTAAACTAAACGAAACTAAACTATGAACTAAACTAAACTAAACTAAACTAAACTAAACTAAACTAAACTAAACTAAACTAAACTAAACTAAACTAAACTAAACTATGAACTAAACTAGACTAAACTAGACTAGACTAAACTAAACTAGACTAAACTAAACTAAACTAAACTAAACTAAACTAAACTAAACTAAACTAAACTAAACTAAACTAAACTAAACTAAACTAAACTAAACTAAACTAAACTAAACTAAACTAAACATACTTCATGCAGTACATTTGGGGACGGTTCCTTTGGTCTACGTTTACCCACAGTGGCAGCGGTCTTGTCTCTGTGGCCCAGCGTCCAGCTGGGAGCCTGTGGTGGGAGCGTACAGTTTACAAAGAGCCACAGCTGTCGGTGCGGTTTGAAAAGGCGAGAACGGTCTCTTGTACAATAAAACTTGAGAAAAAAATGCTTGTCAGGGTTTGTGGGAATCGGGAGATTCAACGCCCACATGTGAACCAACGGCGATACAGGAAATCCTCATCTTGGAAGGCATGACATGTGCTGAATGTTTTATATTTTTAGTTTAGTTTAGAGATACAGTGTGGTAACAGGCCCTTCGACCCACCGAGTCCGCGCCGACCAGCGATCCTTGCACATTAACACTATCCTACACACACTAGGGACAGTTTACACATACACCAAGCCAATTAACCTACCCACCTACCTGTACGTCTTTGGAGTGTGGGAGGAAACCGAAGATCTCGGAGAAAACCCACGCAGGTCACTGGGAGAACGTACAAACTCCGAACAGGCAGCGCCCGTAGTCAGGATCGAACCTGGGTCCCTGGCGCTGTGAGGCAGCAAATCTACCGCTGCGCCACCGTGCCACCGTTTTATGATTCTAGATACAGAATGGAAACAGGCCCTTCGGCCCTCCGAGTCCACACCGACCAGTGTTCACACTAGTTCTATGTTAGCCCACCGTCCCATCCATTCCCTGCACACTAGGGGCAATCTACAGATGATCAAATGTGTACAAGATCATGCGAGGAATAGATTGGGTAGATGCACAGAAAAACTCTTGCTCAGAGTAGGGGAATCGAGAACCAGAGGACATAGTTGAGTCGAGGGGGGAAAGATTTAATAGGAACCTGGGGGGGGGGGGGTAACCTTTTCACACAAAGAGTGGTGGGTGTGTGGAACGAGCTGCCGGAGGAGGTAGTTGAGGCAGGTACTATCACAATGTTTAAGAAACATTTGGACAGGTACATGGATAGGACAGGTTTGGAAGTATATGGGCCAAATTCAGGCAGGTGAGATAGTGTAGATGGGACATGTTGGTCGGTGTCGGTAGGTTGGGCCAAAGGGGCCACTATAGGACACTATGACTCTAGTTTAGTTTAGTTTAGAGATAAAAAGGCCCTTCAAGTCCGCATTGACCAGCGATCTCCCGTTCTCACTGCTTCTACGTTATCCCACTTTCTCATCTACCCCTGCACACTCGGGCTAATCAACCTCCAAACCCACACGTCTATGGGGGTGTGGGAGGCAACCGGAGCACCCGGAGGAAACCTATGCTGTCAAGGGCAGAATGTGCAAACTCCACACAGGCAGCACCTGAGGTCAGGATTGAACACGGGTCTCTGGCAGCTCAGCTAGTATGCAACTGTGCCACTCTAACAGGAGTTGTCCTGGATTTCAACACCCCTGCAAAACATGATAGTGAACAAGTCACTATCTGCCACAATCTCATTAGTTTGTAAAGGAAACGTTCTCACACACTCCCAACACACATTAGGGGCAATATACAGAGGCAATTAATGTAGGGTGGCAGGGTGGCTCCGCTGGTAGAGTTGCTGCCTCACAGCACCAGAGATCCAGTCGAGACCCTTCTTCAGACTGATGTCAGGAGGGCGGGACAAAGGAAGGATATAGGTGGAGACAGGAAGATAGAGGGAGAACTGGGAAGGGGGAGGGGAAGAGAGGGACAGAGGAACTATCTAAAGTTGGAGAAGTCAATATTCATACCGCTGGGCTGTAAGCTGCCCAAGCGAAATATGAGGTGCTGTTCCTCCAATTTCATTCTCATCTATTCCAACCTCATCTATTGCATCCGCTGTTCCAGATGTCAACTTCTCTACATCGGCAAGACCAAACACAGGCTCGGCGATCGTTTCGCTCAACACCTTCGCTCAGTCCGCCTTATCCAACCTGATCTCCCGGTGGCTGAGCACTTCAACTCCTCCTCCCACTCCCAGTCTGACCTTTCTGCCATGGGCCTCCTCCAGTGCCATAGTGAGGCCCACCGGAAATTGGAGGAACAGCACCTCATATTTCACTTGGGCAGCTTGCAGCCCAGCGGTACGAACATTGACTTCTCCAACTTTAGATAGTTCCTCTGTCCCTCTCTTCCCCTCCCCCTTCCCAGTAACCCACTGTCTTCCTGTCTCCACCTATATCCTTTCTTTGTCCCAACCCCCTAACATCAGTCTGAAGAAGGGTCTCGACCCGACCCATTCTGCTCTCCTGAGATGCTGCCTGACCTGCTGAGTTACTCCAGCATTTTGTGATACCTTCGATTTGTACCAGCATCTGCAGTTATTTTCCTACACAACCAGAGATCCAGGTTCAATCCTGACCTCGGATGCTGTCTGGGTGGAGTTTGCACGCTCCCCTTGTGACCGTGTGGGTTTCCTCCCGTATCTCGAAGGCGCGCAGGGTTGTAGGTTAATTGGCCCAAATGTGCAGTGGTTGTGAAAGTGGGATAACGTAGGACCAGTGTGAACAGGTGATCAATGGTCGGCGTGGACCCGGTGGGCCAATTAACCTTCAGGCCCGCACGTCTTTGGGATGTGGGAGGAAACCGGAGCACCCGGAGGAAACCCACGCGGTCACCGGGAGAACGTGCAAACTCCACATGGTAACTGCAATGCCAAACCATCCATCAGCAGATTATCTCCCTGCAATTAAATGCCACGCATTGTTAATTTAGTTCAGCGATACAACCCAAAAACAGGCTCTTCGGCCCACTGAGTCCGCGCCGACCAGCGATCCCTGCACACTTACACGATCCTACACACACTAGGGACAATTTACAATTATGCCAAGCCAATTATGCCGCACGTCTTTGGAGTGTGGCAGGAAACCGGAGCACCCGGAGGAAACCCACGCAGGTCACGGGGAGAACGTACAAACTCTGTACAGACAGCACCCGTTGTCAGGATGGAACCCGGGTCCCTGGCGCTGTACGGCAGCAACTCTACCGCTGCGCCGCCGTGCCGCCCATAATGTACATAGTGCATTAAGACAAAGGATCTTCATCTTTACAGCAAGACGGTTATCTTGCTCGTTCACCTTGGGTGTAGCAATGCTGAGAAACTCCACTCCAGCCAGTTGCCACTCTAAACGGGGGTCCAGAACTGATTCTTTGTCGCATGTTAATTGTAGTGCACAACACTGAACAACAAAACCCACTGCTCATTCTTCCAAAGCAATACCTGTCCAGCCCAACTGAAAACATCTTCCATCAACTCCCTGTAGAATAAAACAAAGGATTGAGATTTTAATGGGACAGGCAGCATCTCTGGAGAGAAGGAATGGCCAACGTTTCAGACTGAAGAAGGGTCTCGACCCGAAACATCACCCATTCATAAGGTCATAAGGTCATAAGGAATAGGCATAGAATTAGGCCATTCGACCCATCAAGTCTACTCCGCCATTCAATCATGGCTGATCTATCTCTCCCTCCTAACCCCGTTCTCCTGCCTTCTCCCCATAAACTCTGACACCCGTACTAATCAAAAATATGTCTATCTCTGCCTTAAAAATATCCACTGACTTGGCCTCCACAGCCTTCTATGGCAAATAATTCCACAGATTCACCGCCCTCTGACTAAAGAAATTCCTCCTCATCTCCTTCCTAAAAGAACGTCCTTTAATTCTGAGGCTGTGCCCTCTGGTCCTAGACTCTCCCACTAGTGAAAACATCCTCTCCACATCCACTCTATCCAAGCCTTTCACTATTCTGTACATTTCAATGAGGTTCCCCCTCATTCTTCTAAACTCCAGTGAGTACAGGCCCAGTTCCTTCTCTCCAGAGATGCTGCCCGTCCTGCTGAGATACTTCAGCATTTTGTGTCCATCTTCAGTGTAAACCAGCATCTGCAGTTCCTTCCTACACGTTCAGATTATAAATGATAACTGCCCTCAGCAATGCACGGCTCGTTAATGTAAAGATAAATTGGCAGCTGCTAATTGTTGGCTGGTTGCTCTGGGACTGTGTCGAACCATAGAGTCATAAACAGGCCCTTCGGCCCAACTCGTCCATTCCGACCAGGATGCCCCATCTACACTGGTCCCATTTTCCCATGTTTAGCTCATGTCTAGGGGTGCCAACTATCTCTCTCCCAAATAAGGGACAAGGTGACGTCACCGCCCCGCGCCCCACGTGACCTCACCCAGCCAGCGGTTACGTGCCCCTGCTCCACCAATGGCGGCCGCCTGGGACGGGAGGTGGGTTGCTACGCAACCTCCGTTAGGCGGCGCCTGGACCTCTGGACCTACACTATCTGGACTTATACTGTCCGGACCTACAGTGTCGGGACCTACAACATCCGGGCCTACAGTGTCCGGGCCTACAGTGTCCGGGCCTACAGTGTCCGGGCCTTCAGCATCCGGGCCTACAGCGCTCCCCGGCCTAATACGGGACAGTTGGCAACCCTACTCATATGCCTCTACACCTTTCATATCCATGTACCAATCAAAATATCTTCCAAATGTTGTTATAGTACCTGCCTTTACTACTTCCTCCGGCAGCTCGTTTCACATACCCACCACCTTCTCTGTGATAAAGGTGCTCTTCAGGTTCCTACTAATTCTTTCCCCTCTCATCTGAAATCTATGTCTGTGGTTTTTGATTCCCCTGCTCTGGGCATAAGATTCTATGCATTCACCCGATCTATGCCACCCATGATTTTATAAACCACTATAAGTCCACCCCTCGTTCTCCTGCGCTCCAAGGAATGAAGTCCTAGCCTGCCCAACCTCTCCATAGAGATCAGCCCCACGAATCCTGGCAACATCCTCGTAAATCTACTTGAGACTCTTTCCAGCTTAATCACATCTTACATAGACTAGGGAAGGCAGGTGTGTTGTAAGTTTGAAAGATTCATCCTAAAGTGGCAACTCCGACAGTGCAACACAGAAATGTCGGTCTAATATATCAAGTGTAGACTGGAGTAACTCAGCAGGACAGGCAGCATCTCTGGAAAGGAATGGGTGACGTTTCCGGTCGAGACCTTTCCTGTTGTCCAACTCTAAGCAGTCTGAAGAAGGGTCTCAACCCGAAACGTCACCCGTTCCTTCTCACCGGTGATGCTGCCTGACCCGCTGAGTTACTCCAGCATTTTGTGTCTTTCTTCGGTGTAAACCAGCATCTGCAGTTCCTTCCTACACACGCAGTCTAATATAGAAGTCAGTTCCACGAAGAAAAACTTGAAGGAACAATCCTTCTGAGGCAACTGAGGCAGCCTTATTATCCACCATCTTGTAGCTGACACTTGCAAAGGGTTTAGAAACATAGAAACATAGAAAAATAGGTGCAGGAGTAGGCCATTCGGCCCTACGAACCAGTACCGCCATTCAATATGATCATGGCTGATCATTCACAATCAGTACCCCATTCCTGCAGTCTCCCCATATCCCTTGATTCCCTTAGCCCTGAGAGCTCCATCGAGCTCTCTCGAACACATCCAGTGAATTGGCCTCCACTGCCTTCAGTGGCAGAGAATTCCACAGATTCACAACTCTCTGGTGAAAAAATCTTTCCTCAATTATGTCCTCAATAGCCTGCCCCTTATTCTTAAACTGTGACCCCTGGTTCCAGACTCCCCCAACACCGGGAACATTTTTCCTGCATCGAGCCTGTCCAATCCCTCAAGAATTTTGTATATTTCTGTAAGATTCCTTCTCATCCTTCTAAATTCCAGTGAATACAAGCCTAGCCGACCCATCCTTTCATCATATGTCAGAACCGCCATCCCGGGAATTAACCTGGTGAACCTACGCTGCACTCCCTCAATAGTAAGAATGTCCTCGCTCAAATTAGGAGACCAAAACTGCACACGATAAAGGGAATAACGTGAATAATGTTCAGTGCAAGATAAAGTCCAGTAAAGAAGGGTCTCGACCCGAAACGTCACCCATTTCTTCTCTCCAGAGATGCTGCCTGACCCGCTGAGTTACTCCAGCATTTTGTGTCTATCTTCGGTGTAAACCAGCATCAGCAGTTCCTTCCTACGCACGCAGTCTAATATAGAAGTCAGGTCCACGAAGAAAAAAATAAAGTCCAGTCCGATCATAGATAGTCCGAGGTATTTATTCACAAAATGCTGGAGTAACTCAGCAGGTCAGGCAGCATCTCAGGAGAGAAGGAATGGGTGACGTTTCAGGAAACGTCACCCATTCCTTCTCTCCTGAGATGCTGCCTGACCTGCTGAGTTACTCCAGCATTTTGTGAATAAATATCTTCGATTTGTACCAGCATCTGCAGTTATTTTCTTACACTATAGATAGTCCAAGGGTCGCCCACGAGGTAGATGGTAGCTCAGGACTGACCGTTCAGTTGCCTGATAACAGCCGGGAAGAAACTGCCCCTGAATCTGGAGGTGTACGTTTTTACACTTCTGTACCTCTTGCCTGATGGGAGAGGGGAGACGAGGGACCTTGGGTTATGCTGGTGGCCTTGCCGTGGCAGCGTGAGATGTAAATAGAGTCAATGGAAGGGAGGTCAATGATAGATGGATACGGGTGGGGGGAGGGTGGGGGGGGGGGGTGGGGGGGGGGGGGGGGGTGTTTCATTGGACAACGTTCCAGAGATGAGGACAGAAGTGGAGTGAGTTGTGAAGCCGGAGGAAGGAATGTAGGAGGAAGGGGAAAAATATGGAGATGGGGGCAGGTTGTGGGTTTGGGCAAGAACAATGTACTGCTTGCTGCATGACTGTTTCCCAGACTGATTGGACTGAGGGGATGAATGTCAAAGCCAACTGGTCCTCCCAACACTCCACAAAATTGTCACACTGACCTGTGGCAGCCACCCAACGCTGATCAATCCTTCTTGTGCCGGTAGATTTATTCAATAGTGGGGAAACTGGCAGAGTGGTGAGAAAAGTTTCCGTGACCAGCATTTTTGTTCCGTGCTGCAGGCCAGGAAGAAGGGCATTTGAGTCGAGATCACAAGAGGACAACTTCCAGGAGCAGAACTAGGCCATTCAGCCCATCAAATCTGCCCCGCCATTCGATCACGGCAGATCTATTTTTCCTCCTCAACCCCATTCTCCTGCCTTCTCCCCGTACCCACAGAGGCCCTTAAAAATCAAGGACCTATCGAGGCGGCACGGTGGCACAGGGCCAGAGACCCAGGTTCGATCCCGACCTCGGGTGCTGCCTGTACGGAGTTTGCACGTGCTCCCCGCGATCGGGTGGCTTTCCTCCAGGGTGCTCGGGTTTCCTCCCACATCACAAAGCGTGAGGGGGTTTGTAGGTCCCTCTGTAAATTGTCTCTGGTGTGTAGGATAGGATAACATAGAACTTGTGGTAAGGGTGATCGATGGTCGGTGCGGACCCAGTCGGCCGAAGGGCCTGTTTCCACGCTGTATCTCTAAACTAAAACTAAGGCCTGGTGTTTAGAAGCAAAGACCCAACTGCCTTACGTGGCAGAAGTCCATGCCATCTGCCCACCTTTTAGGTAGAGCCCCACCAAATCTCGGAGGTGCCAACACGTAATTCAACCGCCCCACCCTTGAGAACAGCCTCTGCCATCCTTGGTGGAAAGCCAACAGCCTTTGCTCAGTGTAGTTCACTTAGATTATTGTCACATGCACTGAGGTACAGTGAAAACCTCGCGTGCGTGCTGACCAGCCAGCGGAAAGACAATGCATGATTACAGTTGAGCCGTCCACAGTCTACAGATATGCGATAAAGAGAATAACATTTAGTGCATGATAAAGTGCAAGATAAAATGCAATATTTTGTGCAAGTCCAAGAAAAGATAGACACAAAATGCTGGAGTAACTCAGCGGGACAGGCAGCATCTCTGGAGAGAAGGAATGGCTGACGTTTCGGGTCATAGAAACATAGAAAATAGTTGCAGGGGTAGGCTATTCGGCCCTTCGAGCCAGCACCGCCATTTAATATGATCATGGCTGATCATCCAAAATCAGTACCCCGTTCCTGCTTTCTCCCCATATCCATTGATTCCATTAGCCGCAATAACTATATCTAACTTTCTCTTGAAAACATCCAGTGAATTGGCCTCCATTGCCTTCTGTGGCAGAGAATTCCACAGATTCACAACTCTCTGGGTGAAAAAGTTTTTCCTCATCCCAGTCCTAAATGGCCTATCCCTTATTCTTAAACTGTGACCCCTGGTTCTGGACTCCCCCAACATTGGGAACATTTTTCCTGCATCTAGCCTGTCCAATCCCATAAAAAACAGTCAGACTGTTCTCGACTCAAAACGTCACCCATTCCTTCTCTCTAGAGATGATGCCTGTCTCACTGAGTTACTCCAGCATTTTGTGTCTATCTTCGGTTTAAACCAGCATCTGCAGTTCCTTCTCACACACCCAAGTAAAGATAGTGTGAGGGTCTCCAATGAGATGGATATTAGCTCAGGACCGCTCTCTAGTTGGTGAGAGGATGGTTCAGTTGCCTGATAACAGCTGGGATGAAACTGCAGTTGATAAATTTTGGACTGTCAACAAGGCAACCATTTTCCTCCTGCCTCCAACACTCCCTGCACAACGGATAAGTCAAAGTGTTAAATTAAAACGCATGTGACTCATTTTCAAGTTATCAAGAATTTTCCCATGGTTACTGTGGGCAGTGCCCAGGTGATTAATTTCCAATTCCCTGGAGACTCCGGCACAATCCTGAGGAGACAGACACAGGGTGAAGTGTGTGGAGACTGAGGAGAAGATGATAAGTCAACTTCACCACGCAAACTGATTCCATTCCCTCTTCCCCCCTTCCCCCCCCCCCCCCCATCAACTCCATCTTCACTTCACAATGCCTCGGGAAAGCAGTCAACATAACCGAAGACCACTCATACACTGATCATTCTTTCTTCTCCACTCTCCTGCAGAGCATAGCGTCATACAGCACGGAAACAGGCCATTTGGCCCAGCCCGTCCATGTCGACCAAGATGCCCCATCTAAGCAGTTGAGCATCGAGTCATAATAGGGTTGCCAACTTTCTCACTCCCAAATAAGGGACAAAAGGTGACGTCACCGCCCCGCGCCCCACGTGACCTCACCCAGCCAGCGGCTACGTGCTCCCGCTCCACCAATGGTGGCCGCCAGGGCCGGGATGCGGGTTGCTATGCAACCTCTGTTAGGCGGCGCCCGGGCCTCCGGCTTACACTGTCCGGGCCTACACTCTCCGGACCTACAGCGGCCCCTGGGCCGACAGTGTCCGGGCTTACAGTGTCCGGGCCTACAGTGTCCAGGCCTACAGTGTCCGGGCCTACAGTATCCAGGCCTACAGTGTCCGGGTCTACAGTGCATCCCGGGGCCTAATACGGGACAAGGGCGGTCCCATACGGGACAAACCAATTTAGCCCAAAATACGGGATGTCCTGGCTAATACGGAATGTCCTGACAGTTGGCAACCTTAGGTCATAGTGACATACAGCATGGAAACAGGTCATTCGCTGTGTAGGTCCTACCCTGGTTTGACTTCCCAAAATGTAATATCTGCATTACTTTAGACTTTAGACTTTGTAGATACAGCACGGAAACAGATCCTTGCCCACTGAGTCCACACCGACCAGCGATCACCCCGTATGCTTGCACTTTGCTCCACACGAGGGACTGTTTTACAACTTACCAAAGCCAATTAACCTACAAACCTGTACGTCATTGGAGTGTGGGAGCAAACCGGAGCACCCGGAGAAAACATGCCCTCAGGTTTGTATTAAATCCTGCCCATCTCATCTTAAACATAAATCAACTTGTTTTTGATTCCCCTACACTGGGTATAAGAAGATAGAAAAACTTGAAAGCACACACTATTAGATTGAAGAACAGCCTCTCCCCCATTGTGATTGAATGCATGAATGCACGTCTTATATACTAAGGATGTATCCCAGTCTACCTCCTTGCAATCCTGCAGGAGAGGTTTGGGTCCAACGGGTCCACTTGTTCTAGTTCCCTTTAAAGACTACACTGCAATAATGTTTCATCAGAGACAAGGCATATTAGAACCGCCCAATATTATGTTGGGGGAAATATAAACGTAATTATACGTAAACACAAAATTGGTCAGGCAAACAGATTGAGACAGGTTTGCTTTGGCAGGACACTGTAGTTCAGAGATACAGCATGGAAACAGGCCCTTCGACCGACTCAGTCCAGGCCGACCATCGATGTTATTCCTCTTTCTCATCCACTCCCTAGGCAGTGGTGCAGTGGCAGAGTTGCTGCCTCACAGCGCCAGAGACCCACGTCTGACCCTGAGCTCAGGTGCTGTCAGTGTGGGGTTTGGCACACTCTCCCTGTCACTGTGTGGGGTGCTCCAGTTTCCTCCCACATCACCGAAGACGTTTGAGTTTGTCGGTTAAATGGCCTCGAAGAATTGTCCCTGGTGTGTGGGATGCGAAAGTGGGGCAACGGAGCTAGGGCACGGATCATCGCTGGTGGGTGCGGAATCGGTGGGCCGAAGGACTTGTTTCCACGCTGTATCTTTAAACTAAACTAAACTATATCTAAACACTAGGGACAGTTTACAGAGGGCCAATTAACCCACAAACCCACACATCTTTGCGATGTGACAATGGACAATAGACAATAGACAATAGGTGCAGGAGGAGGCCATTCGGCCCTTCAAGCCAGCACCGCCATTCAATGTGATCATGGCTGATCATTCTCAATCAGTACCCCGTTCCTGCCTTCTCCCCATACCCCCTGACTCCGCTATCCTTAAGAGCTCTATCTAGTTCTCTCTTGAATGCATTCAGAGACTTGGCCTCCACTGCCTTCTGAGGCAGAGAATTCCACAGATTCACAACTCTCTGACTGAAAAAGTGTTTCCTCATCTCCGTTCTAAATAGCCCACCCCTTATTCTTAAACTGTGGCCCCTGGTTCTGGACTCCCCCAACATTGGGAACATGTTTCCTGCCTCAAATGTGTCCAACCCCTCAATAATCTTACATGTTTCGATAAGATCCCCTTCATCCTTCTAAAATTTTAATCGAAGCCAATTAATCTACAAACCTACACGTCTCTGGAGTGTGGGAAGAAACCGGAGCACCCGGAGAAAACCCACGTGGCCACAGGGAGAACATGCAAACTCCATGTAGACAGCACCCGTAGTCATGATCGAACCAGGGTCTCTGGCGCTGTAAGGCAGCAACTCTACCGCTGCGCCACCGTGCCGCCCTGAAGTAAGAAACTTAAAGTGCTGGAGTAAGTCAGCAGGTCAGGCAGCATCTCTGGTGAACATTGATAGGTGGCGTTTCAAGAAGAGTCCCAATCCAAAACTTTGCCTGTCCATGTTTTGCAGAGATGCTGCCTGGCCACTGAATTACTCTAGCACTTTGAGATTTTTACCCCTTGTTATATGTTCGATACACGTTTAAAATCGTCCCCATAGACATTGTGGGGCAAATGGTCTGTTCCTATTCGATACTGTTCTATGTTTTATACAAAAGCCTTCCCTTCCTAAAGAAGTTTAGGCTATAACAGTTGTATAAAGCAAAAATAAAGACCAATTAATGCAGTTTAGTTTTTGTTCATTTTCCCTTATATTAGATTTTTTTCTTAGATTTAGAGATACAGCGCAGAAACAGGCCCTTCGGCCCACCGGGTCCGCGCCGTCCAGCAATCCCCGCACACTAACACTATCCTACACCCACTAGGGACAATTTTTACATTTGCCCAGCCAATTACCTACAAACTTGTACGTCTTTGGAGTGTGGGAGGAAACCGAAGATCTCGGAGAAAACCCACACAGGTCACGGGGAGAACGTACAAACTCCGTACAGACGGCGGCCGAGGTCAGGATCGAACCTGAGTCTCCGGCGCTGCATTCGCTGTAAGGCAGCAACTCTACCGCTGTGCCACCATGCCGTATTAACAACCTAACTGGCAAGTTTATTGTGTTTGAGAGGCGTGGTGGCGCAGCGGTAGAGTTGCTGCCTCCAGCGCTAGAGGCCCGGGTTCGATCCTGACTACGGGTGCTGTCTACACGGAGTTTGTACGTTCTCCCCGTGACCGCGCGGGTTTTCCCTGGGTGCTCCGGTTTCCCCCCACACTCCAAAGACGTGCGGATGTGTAAGTTCTCTGCCACTGAGGGCAGTGGAGGCCAATTCACTGGATGTATTTAAGAGAGAGTTAGATAGAGCTCTAGGGGCTAGTGGAATCAAGGGATATGGGGAGAAGGCAGGCACGGGTTACTGATTGTGGATGATCAGCCATGATCACAATGAATGGCAGTGCTGGCTCGAAGGGCTGAATGGCCTCCTCCTGCACCTATTTTCAATGTTTCTATGTTTCTATCTCCAAAGGAAACTAAACAAAATTAAACAAAACAAATCCTGTGTTTAGCAGCAGATATCACAAATGTCAAGGACTTTGTTTTTCACTAATGCTAATGCTTGCAATCTCCTCATTCCCCAACAGCCCCACAGAACTGCACGGAGATTTATTGGTCAGAGGGGATATAGACCTGTGTTCATTTATAATGTACTTCATGGTTGCAGCTGCTTTAGTCAGGTTCAGTGTGCACTTAAAGTACTTTAGCGCAGATCATCAAGGCCGATGATTACGGGCCGTGACAAAGGAACGTTTCCATCTCTCTATTTCTTTGTGCAATTTTTTCCGCGGTAAATCGATCCACATTTTATTCTAAAAATGAAAAAAAGGAAAATTCTGTGAAAACTCAGCAGGTCAACTACGGGTACCGTCTGTACGGAGTTTGTACGTTCTCCACGAGACCTGCGTGGGTTTTGTCCGGGTGCTCCGGTTTCCTCCTACACTCCAAAGACCTGCACGGGTTTGTAGGCTAATTGGCTTGGTATCAATGGAAATTGTCCCTCAATAGACAATAGCTGCAGGAGGAGGCCATTCAGCCCTTCGAGCCAGCACCGCCATTCAATGTGATCATGGCTGATCATTCTCAATCAGTACCCCGTTCCTGCCTTCTCCCCATACCCCCTGACTCCGCTATCCTTAAGAGCTCTATCTAGCTCTCTCTTGAATGCATTCAGAGAATTGGCCTCCACTGCCTTCTGAGGCAGAGAATTCCACAGATTTACAACTCTCTGACTGAAAAAGTTTTTCCTCAACTCCGTTCTAAATGGCCTACCCCTTATTCTTAAACTGTGGCCCCTGGTTCTGGACTCCCCCAACATTGGGAACATGCCTCGTGTGTGTAGGATAGTGCTGGTTTTGCGGGGATTGCTGGTCGGCGCGGACTCGGTGAAGGCTGAAGGGCCTGTTTCCACGCTGTACCTCTAAAACTAAACTAAAGTCAAGCAGTATTTATGGCACAAGAGACAGTCAGCATTTCAGGTCTGTGATCCTTTATCAGGGCTGATCTTATTTCAGATTATTGGCATCTGCACATTTTTCCTTTCAAGTGTTAGAATATAGAAGATAGAACAGTACAGCGCAGGAAAAAGCCCTTCGGCCCACAATGTCTGTGCTGAACATGATGCCAAGACCAACTCTCACCCACCTACCTGCACATGATCCATATCCCTCCATTCTCTGCATATCCATGTGCCTATCCTAAAGGTAGACACAAAGTGCTGGAGCAACTCAGCGGGTCAGGCAGCATCTCGGGAGAGAAGGAATGGGTGACGTTTCGGGTAGAGACCCTTCTTCAGACGTGTGCCTATCCAAAAGCCTCTTATACTCCACAATATTATCTGCCTCCACCACCACCCCCAGCAGCATGTTCCAGACTCTCACCACCCTCTGGGTAAAAAAACTTGCCCCAGATATCTCCTTTGAACTTTTCCCCTCTCATCTGAAAGATATGTGCCCTGTAGTATTTGATTTTTCCATCATTGATAAAAGGCTCTGACTGTCTGCCCTATCTACGCCTCTCATAGTTTGATCTACTATCAGGTAACATCTTAACTGCTTAAAAGGACACAAAATGCTGGAGTAACTCAGAGGGTCAGGCAGCATCTCTGGAGAAAAGGAATAGGTGGTGTTTCGGGTCGAGACCCTAATTCACACCAAAGAAGTCTTTGTGAAGAAGGCCCAAGATGGCGATCAGGCCAGTGTTTTCTCAGCACATGCCTGTGCTGCCACCTTGTGCCTGGTTTCCAGGCCCCCCCAGTCCGTGCCCAAGTGGGATCTGAGGTACCAACACTCCATCCATCCCTTCCCGCAGCGCTCCCCCTCCACATGCGTCCCTGCGTTCCACACTGGCCGCCGTGCGCCGGCACCAGCAGACCCTCGCTCTGACTCTCCCGTACCGCAGCTCCGGGCCTCAGTCGCCCACACCTGCAATGGTCCCCAACTCCACTGCAACGTCCAACTATCCACGCCTTTGACTGAACGCTTAGTCAGACCCGAGCTTATTCAGACCTCCTGCCCTATTGTGAGGGAGAGATAGATCAGCCATGATTGAATGGCGGAGTGGACTCAGTGGGCCGAGCGGCCTAATTCTACTCCTATTCCTCATGACCTATCCGTGTCCTCCAGAGATTGTGCCTGACCCGTTGAGTTACTCCAGCTCAGGGCGGCACGGTGACGCAGCGGTAGAGTTGCTGCCTCACAGCGCCAGAGACCCGGGTTCCATCCTGACTCCGGGTGCTGTCCGTACGGAGTTTGTACGTTATCCCCGCGACTGTGTGGGTTTTCTCCGGGTGCTCCGGTTTCCTCTCACACTCGAAAGACGTGCGGCTTTGTAGGTTAATTGGCTTCTGTAAACCGCCCCTAGTGTGTGTAGGATAGTGCTTGTGCACAGGGCGATCAGGCTGACTCGGTGGGCCTGTTTCCACCCTGTATCTCTAAACTGAACTAAACTAAACTAAACACTTTGTGTCCCTGTTTTTGTCCATTAACATCCGCAAGCAGTTCCTTGAGTTCGCTGCACATGTTTAGAGGCGTCGTGAGAGAGCTGTGGTGTTTGCTAAATTTAGCGATGTACAGTGATATCTCAGAGTATGCAGACATTCACTGGCACTTCCTCTCTCTTGTTCCTTATTCAGGCAATGACAAATGGAGTTTAATTCACAGAAGTGTGAGGGGTTGGGTTTGGGGAAGTCAAATCAGGGCAGGGCCCCTACGGGGAACGGTACTACCCTGGTGAATGTGGTAGAGCAAGAGAGGTCTAGGAGCACAAGATTCAGGAGAAGGGGGAATGATTTAATGGGGACCTGTGGGTCAGGCAACAGATGGCACAGCAGTAGAGTTGCTGCTTTACAGCGAATGCAGCGCCGGAGACTCAGGGTCGATCCTGACTACGGGCGCCGTCTGTACGGAGTTTGTACGTTCTCCCCGTGACCTGCGTGGGTTTTCTCCGAGATCTTCGGTTTCCTCCCACACTCCAAAGACGTACAAGTTTGTAGGTTAATTGACTGGGTAAATGTAAAAATTGTCCCTAGTGTGTGTAGGATAGTGTTGTGTGCGGGGATCGCTGGGCGGCGCGGACTCGGTGGGGCGAAGGGCCTGTTTCCGCGCTGTATCTCTAAAGAAAAGGATGACCTGAGGAAGGGTGTAGGCCATGACGGACTGTTGCCGGCCCCGGTTTGTTCTGGTCTCTTCTCGCCTCCATTTCCCCTCCATACCCACCCCTCCATCTTTCAGTCTGAAGAAGGGTTCCGAGCCGAAACGTCGCCTATTCCTTTCTTCCAGAGACGCTGCCTGACCCGCCGAGCTGCTCCGTCCAGCATTTTGCGTCTATCTTCGGAAGAGTATCGCGAGCAGCTTTGGGCCCCGTGTCTCAGGAGGGACATGCTGGCGTTGGAGAGGGTCCAGAGGAGGTTTACCAGAATGGTTCCGCGGATGATTGTGTTGACGTATGATGAGCGTTTGACACACTGGGCCTGCACTCGATGGAGTTTTGAAGAATGAGTGAAGGGGACCTCATTGAAACTTACCGAATTTTTTTTTTAGGTTTTTGTTTTAGAGATACAGCGCGGAAACAGGCCCTTCGGCCCACCGAGTCCGTGCCGCCCAGCGATCTCCGCACATTAACACTATCCTACACACACTAGGGACAATTTTTACATTTTACCCAGCCAATTAACCTACATACCTGTACGTCTTTGGAGTGTGGGAGGAAACCGAAGATCTCGGAGAAAACCCACGCAGGTCACGGGGAGAACGTACAAACTCCGTACAGACGGCGCCCGTAGTCAGGATCGAACCTGAGTCTCCGGCGCTGCATTCGCTGTAAGGCAGCAACTCTACTGCTGCGCCACCGTGCCACCCACAGTGGCGAGGTGAAAGGTCTGGATAGAGTGGATGTGGAGAGGATGTTTCCACTAGTGGGAGAGTCTAGGACCAGAGGGCACAGCCTCACAATAAAAGGACGTACCTTTAGGAAGGTGATGAGGAGGAATGTCTTTAGTCAGAGGGTGGTGAATCTGTGGAATTCACTGCCACAGAAGGCAGTAGATATTTCCAAGGCGGAGATTGACAGATTCTTGATTAGTGCAGGTGTCAGGGGTTATGGGGAGAAGGCAGGAGAATGGGGTTGAGAGGGAAAGGTGGAGCAGTCACGATTGAATGGCAGAGTAGACATGATGGGCCGAATGGCCTAATTCTCCTCATAAGACTTGCGAGCTAAAGAACTTATAAAGAAGAAAAGTGAGCAGAGAAGCGAAGAACACTGAGTGGTGTGGGTGGGGCAAGTTGTTGAAGGTTATTGATGCCTTAGCAGATCAAAGCTCCTAATCAACAACACATGAGCCTCGCAAATGTTCACGTCATAAGTTCATGAGTTCTAGGAGCCTCCTCTCCACATCCACTCTATCTAGGCCATTCACTATTCGGCAAGTTTCAACCAGGTCCCCCCCCCCTCTCATCCTTCTAAACCCTAGCCAGTACAGGCCCAGTGCTGTCAAACACTTACCACTCCATGGAATTCATTGCCACAGAAGGCTGGGGAGGCCAAGTCAATAAAGCAGAGATTGACAGCTGCCTGATTAGTGCGGGTATCAGGGGTTATGGGGAGAAGGCAGGGGAAAGATAGATCAGCCACGATGGAATGGTTACAAACCTACAAACCTGCACGCCTTTGGGATAGAGTCAGAGGGTGGTGAATCTGTGGAATTCACTGCCACAGAAGGCTGTAGATATTTCCAAGGTGGAGATTGACAGATTCTTGATTAGTGCGGGTGTCAGGGGCTATGGGGAGAAGGTTGGGGAATGGGGTTGAGAGGGAAAGGTGGAGCAGTCACGACTGAATAGTGGAGTAGACATGATAGGCCGAATGGGCTATACAGTGTGGAAACAGGCCCTCCAGCCCAACTCGCCCACTTTGGCCAACGTGTCCCAGCTACACTAGTCCCACCTGCCCGCGCTTGGCCCATAACCCTCCAAACCTGTCCTGTCCACGTACCTGTCTGACTGTTTCTTAAACGTTGGGATCGTAGTCCCAGCAGTCAGCTACCACCTCCGGCAGCTCGTTCCATGCACCCACCGCCCTCTGTGTGAGGACACCCGGTTTGGGCTGAATTCGTGGTCTCCAGCCTTGGAGCGGGAAACCGTCAGCTCCCGTCTGCGTGGGTCCACGTCGTGCCTGTCCACTCACCCAGGATCATGCTCTGTGCCATAGTGTTAGCCGCACACCGTGACGCCCCTCAGCCTCTCGGACATGAGCGGGTTAATCAGGCTGAACGAGGTAGTAATAACTCGCAGCAGAGCAGAGCAGCCAGGGAACAAAGAAGGCAGAATGATTCAATTAGGGCAGAGTAAATAATTGCGGGCTGACCTGTGCCATCTATCCCCCTGCCGAGATATTTAGACATTAGGAATCAGTGATTTTATCTGCAATTTAAACCCAATCAGTTTGGCGAGGAAGTAGCATTAAAACGTCAGTTTAATATATCTGAGGAGAGAATAATTATCTTTGCTGTCTGAACAGCTGTTCTCCCTCGTTTTCCTCTCCTTAAGGCAATCATTAGAGAATGAGGATAATTACTTCCACTGTCGTGCAGCGGTAGTGTTGCTGCCTCACAGCGCCAGAGACCCGGGTTCCATCCCGACTACGGGTGATGTCTGTACAGAGTTTGTACGCTCTCCCCGTGACCTGCGCTGGTTTTCTCCGGGTGCTTCCGCACTACAAAGACATACAGGTTTGTAGGTTATTGGCTTCTGTAAATTGTAAATGGTTAGATTCAACTCTGAGGGTTAACGGAATCAAGGGATATGGGGAGAAAGCAGGAACGGGGTACTGATTCTGGATGATCACCCATGATCATATTGAAAGGCTCGAAGGGCCGAATGGCCTCCTCCTGCACCTATTTTCTATGTTTCTTTAGTTTAGAGATACAGCGCGGAAACAGGCCCTTTCAGCCGACCAGCGACCCCCACACATCAACACCATCCTACTACACCCAATAGGGACAATTTTTCTTTACATTTACCAAACCAGACTGATCAGTCTGAAGAAGGGTCTCGGCCCGAAACGTCAACCATCCCTTCTCTCCCGAGATGCTGCCTGTCCCGCTGAGTTACTCCAGCATTTTGTGTCTACCTTTGATTTGAACCAGCATCTGCAGTTATTTTCCCACACAGAAGCTTGACAATGTGCATTGGAAGACTTAGGAACTGCCTCCTCTCTGATGTCAGACTTCTGAACGGTCCTGCCACCAGCCAGGGTACTGACACGGTTAATGGCACAGATATGTTTTGCACGCTACCTCCGCTGACATATGTAAAACATACCACGCTTGGGTACAATCAGAGCGTAGATAAAAATGGCTTCATAGAAGGAAGCAGAGGGTAATGGTTTATAGTTTTTAGTTTTAAAGATACAGTGCGGAAACAGGCCCACCGAGTCATAAGGTCACATAGAAACATATAAAATTATTAAGGGATTTGACACGCTAGAGGCAGGAAACATGTTCCCGATGTTGGGGGAGTCCTGAACCGGGGGCCACAGTTTAAGAATAAGGGGTAGGCCATTTAGAACGGAGATGAGGAAGAACCTTTTCACACAGAGAGTTGTGAATCTGTGGGTTTCTCTGCCTCAGAAGGCAATGGAGGCCGATTTACTGGATGCATTCAAATGAGAGTTAGATAGAGCTCTTGGGGCTAGTGGAATCAAGAAGGGGTATGGGGAGAAGGCAGGAACGGGGTACTGATTGTGGATGATCAGCCATGATCACATTGAATGGCTGTGCTGGCTCGAAGGGCCGAATGGCCTACTCCTGCACCGATTGTCTATGTATCTATGTACATAGATATCCAACGTCGATACTAGATGGCAGGAAACCGATTCTGATCACAATCACATTGAACCCTCTGTCTGCCAAGTTTGGGTGGGGTATGTGTTGAAGTGTTGCAAACTCAAACAGTTTTAAAGCTTAGGCCCACTATTGTCACACGTATCGAGCTACAGTGAAACGTTCATAATGTCATAATTTCTAGGAGCGGAATGAGGCCATTTGGCCCATCAAGTCTACTCTGCCATTCAATCATGGCTGATCTATCTCTCCCTCTCAACACCATTCTCCTGCCTTCTCCACATAACCTTTGACACCCGTACTGATCAAGAATCTTTCAATCTCCTACATAGAGATATCCACACATATCCTGACTACGGGTGCCATCTGTACGGAGTTTGCACGTTCTCCCCGTGACCACGTGGGTTTTCCCCGGGTGCTCCGGTTTCCACCCACATCCCAAAGACGTACAGACTTGTGCCACAGTCGACCTTCTGTCGGTTCGGACCAGACGGGATAGCCCTCGTTGCCCTCGCGCATCGATGAGCCTTAGGCGCCCAACACCCCGTCTGTCGCCGGTTTGTGGTTTGTCCCTCCTCGGACCACTGTCGGTAGGTACTCACCACTGCTGACCGGGAGCACCCCACAAGCCTTGCTGTTTCACAGATGCTCTGACCCAGTCATCTGGCCATAACAATTTGGCCCTTGTCAAAGTCGCTCAGAATGGAAGGAGGTGTAGTCTCGATAACTGTGCCGCCAGGCTGCATTTGGAATATTGTCAGCAATTGTCTGAGGAAGGATGTGCTGGCTCTGGAGAGGGTCCAGAGGGTATTTACAAGAATGATCCCAGGAATGAGTAGGTTCACATGTGATGAGCGTTTGCCGGCACTGGGCCTGTGCTCACTGCAGTTTAGAAGGATGAGGGGGGACCTGATTGAAACACACCGAACAGTGAAAGGCTTGGATAGAGTGGATGTGGAGAGGATGTTTCCACTAGTGGGAAGAGTCTGGGACCAGAGGTCACAGCCTCAGAATTGAAGGACGATCTTTTAGGAAGGAGATGAGGAGGAATTTCTTTAGTCAGAGGCTGGTGAATCTGTGGAATTCTTTGCCACAGAAGGCTGTGGAGGTCAAGTCAAAGGGTATTTTTGTGGCAGAGATAGATAGATTCTTGATTATTACGGGTGTCAAGGGTTATGGAGAGAAAGCAGGAGAATGGGGTTAGGAGGGAGAGACAGACCAGCCATGATTGAATGGCGGAATAGACTTGATGGGGCGAATGGCCTAATTCTGCTCCTATCACTTATGACATGATAATTGTGGGAGTCTAAGATAGGCACAAAGTGCTGGAGTAACTCAGCGGGACAGGCAGCATCACTGGAGGAAAGGAATAGGTGACGTTTCAGGTCGAGACCCTTCTTCAGACTGAGAGTCGGGGAAAGGGGAAACGAGAGATAGAGACAGTGATGTAGAGAGATACAGAACAAATTAATGAAAGATAGACAAAAAAAAGTAACAATGATCAAGGAAAGGTGGAGCCCACAATGGTCCATTGTTGGCTGTGGGTTAGGTGACAACGAGTTATACAGGCAGTGAAACTCAGCATGACCACAGTGAAATTAGCAAGAGGACTAAGGTGGGGGAGGGGACAGAGAGAGAGGGGAAGCTAGGGTTACTTGAAAGGTTACAGAAATCAATGCTCATACCGCTGGGTTTTGTGGATTTGTAGAGACTTTCAGTCATTCGAGAGAAAATGCCACCCTCTCAAGGAACGAAATCTCATTACACCCATGAGAAAATGATAGCAATTCACAAGAAGACAAGAAAATAGGAGCAGGAGACGAACTGCCCTCTCCACTTATCCCTCTGGTCATTACAATCCTCGCTGATCTGTTGTTGGCCGTAGTTCTCCTTTGCCTGCGTTTGGCCCATTTACCTCTAACTCTTTCCTATCCATGCACATGTCCAAGTATCACGGGCGGCACGGTGGCGCAGCGGTAGAGTTGCTGCCTTACAGCGCCAGAGACCCGGGTTCCATCCTGACTACAGGTGTGTCTGTACCTTCTCCCTATGACCACCTGGGTTTTCTCCGGGTGCTCCGGTTTCCTCCCACACTCCAAAGACGTGCAAGTTTGTAGGTGAATTGGCTTTGGTAAAAATTGTGAATTGTCCCTAGTGTGCAGGATAGAGCCACTGTGGGGGTTGATTGTGGGTCAGCACGGGCTCGGTGGGCCAAAGGGCCTCTTTCCGCACTGTATCTCTAAAGGCTACAGTCTATTCAATGTTGTATTGGTACCTGCCTTAACCACCTCCTCTGGCAGCTCGTTCCATACACCCACCACTCTCTGAGTGTAAATGTTTCTCCTCAGGTTCCTATTAAATATTTACCCCTCTCACCTTAAACCTATGCCCTCCGGTTCTTGATTTCCCGTCTTTGGGTAAAAGATTCAATCTATTCCCCTCGTGATTTTGTACACCTCTATAAGATCTCCCCTCAGCCTCCAAGGAATAATGGACAGGACAGGTGTAGAGGGATATGGGCCAAATGCAGGTAAGGTGGGACTAGCATAGATGGATCATCTGGGTCAGCATGGAGAGGTTGGGCCGAATGTCCGTTTTCATGCTGTATGACTCTATTATAGCCAATCCTATTGTAGCCTGCCCCACCTTTCTGTACAGCTGATGCTCTCAAGTACTGGCAACATCCTAGGTCAGTGCGGACTCAGTGGGCCGAAGGGCCTGTTTCCACGCTGTATCTCTAAAGAAATAAAGAACCAGAGGTGAACTATCTTTGATGCTCCGAAGCCTACATTTTCACCCGTGATGAGCTTGCTTCGTTTAATTTAGTTTAGAGATGCAGTGTGGAAACAGGCCCTTCGGCCCACCGAGTCTGCACTGACCAACGATCCCCGCACACTAACACTATCTTACACCATGGGGGACAATTCACAATTTTGACCGAAGCAAATTAACCTACAAGCCTGCATGTCTTTGGAGTGTGGGAAGAAACCAGAGTATCCACTGGAGTTTAGAAGGATGAGAGGGGATCTTCTAGAGACGTATAAAATTATAAAAGGACTGGACAAGCTAGATGCAGGAAAAATGGTCCCAATGTTGGGGGAGTCCAGAACCAGAGGCCTCACAGTCCAAGAATAAAGGGGAGGCCATTTAAAACTGAGGTGAGAAGAAACCTTTTCACCCAAAGAGTTGTGAATTTGTGGAATTCTCTGCCACAGAGGGCAGTGGAGGCCAAATCACTGGATGAATTTAAAAGAGAGTTAGATAGAGCTCTAGGGGCTAGTGGAATCAAGGGATATGGGGAGAAGGCAGGCACGGGTTACTGATTGTGGACGATCAGCCATGATCACAATGAATGGCGGTGCTGGCTCGAAGGGCCAAATGGCCTCCTCCTGCACCTATTTTCTATGTTTCTATGTTTTTATGTTTCTCGCAGGAGGAAACTCACGTGGCCACAGGGAGGACATGCATACAGACAGACAACAGCACCCGAGCGAGGTCAGGATCGGACGCGGGTCTCTGACGCTGTGAGGCAGCGGCTCTACCCGCTGCACCACACTGTGGCCCTGTGCACTTCACATCGCTGTGTACCAACGAGACGTGAATGGGCCACTCATGAGGTGACAGTAACAAACCAATGCCAATATCTTGTGCAGAAGCAAAGAATTGCAGATGCTGGTTCATACCTGAGATAGGCACAAAGTGCTGGGGTATTTCAGCAGGTCAGGCAGCATCTCTGGAGAAAAGGAATAAGTGGCATTTCTGTATTAAACTAGACTTTCATCTGCACCGCTTAGAACATTAGAATCCAGCAGTGTAAAAACGCTGAAGAAGTCTGAAGAAGGGTCCCGACCTGAAACGTCACCCACCCTTTTTCTCCGGAGATGCTGCCTGACCCGCTGAGTTATTCCAGTACTCTGTGTTCATCGGTCCAATAGCTTGCCCTGTTACATTCTCTCCTCAGATGCCTGCAGTTCAAAAGTACTGTGTTGGCCAGAAGGTGCTTTCCACTGACTGGAAAGTGATGGGAAAGGTGCTATTGAAATGCACGTCTTGCATTTTTTTTTAGATTTTATTTCAGATTTAGAGATACAGCGCGGAAACAGGCCCTTCGGCCCACCAAGTCCGCGCCGCCCAGCGATCCCCGCACATTAACACTATCCTAAGATCGAAACCGAAGATCTCGGAGAAAACCCACGCAGGTCACGGGGAGAACATACAAACTCCGTACAGACGGCGCCCATAGTCAGGATCGAACCTGAGTCTCCGGTGCTGCATTCGCTGTAAGGCAGCAACTCTACCGCTGCGCCACCTCCTTCTCTGTCTGCCAAGCCCAAGATTACAATCCATTTCAATGGGGGCACGGTGGCACAGTGGTGGAGTTGCTGCCTTACAGAAGCCCGGGTTCGATCCTGACTACGGGTGCCGTCTGCACGGAGTTTGTACGTTCTCCCCGTGACCTGCTTGGGTTTTCTCCGGGCGCTCCGGTTTACTCCCACACTCCAAAGACGTGCAGGTTTGTAGGTTGATTGTCCCTAGTGCGTAGGATTGTGCTAGTGCGCTGGTCGGTGCGGACTCGGTGGGCCACAATGGCCTGTTTCCACGCTGTTTCTCCTAAGTCTAAAGTGATGGCCCCCCCTCCTGCTACTACTTTACTGACTGTCAACCCAGTAGATGCCCAGTCATGAGAGAAAAATTGATCGCAGTCCCACTACAAGGTCTAAGAAGCTAATAGTATTTACGTTCTGCATAATGCAGAAGCATGTATGTATAAGCAGATCGGTATGGTTCTTGATTGATCGATTGATCGATTGAATTGTTTAAAAGACACAGCATGGAAACAGGCCCTTATTTCCATGTAACCAATTCTATTTGAACGTGCACATTAATTCCCCACTGATATTCCTAACACCCACTTACATGAGGGCTAATTTAGTTTAGTTAAGAGCTACAACGTGGAAACATGCCCTTCAGCCCACCGAGTCCGCGTCGACCATCGATCGCCCGTACACACTAGTTCCACGTTATCCCACTTTCTCATCCACTCCCTGCACATTCGAGACAATATACTGAGGCCAATTAACCGAATAGCCCATTACTATGCTGCAGTGTTTTACGTTCTGTGTTCTGGTTTTAATGTTGAGTACAACAAGCTTCAGGTAATTCACTTTCTCTGTATAAGAACTGGTCAATTCAGTTATAGGCCATCCACCTTTTTGTTTAGTTTAGTTTTAATTTAGAAACACAGCAGGGAAAGAGGCCATTTGGCCCATCGAGTCCGCACCCACCAGCAATCACCCCGTTCACACTAGTTCTATCTGATCCAACTTTGTCATCAGCCCCCTACACACCGGGGGGCAATTTTACAGAGACGTGATTAACCTACAAACCCGAAGGTATTTATTCACAAAATGCTGGAGTAACTCAGCGGGTCAGGCAGCATCTCAGGAGAGAAGGAATGGGTGACGTTTCGGGTCGAGACCCTTCTTCAGACTGATGTCAGGGGGGCGGGACAAAGGAAGGATAAAGGTGGAAACAGGAAGGTAGAGGGAGAACTGGGAAGGGGGAGTGGAAGAGAGGGACAGAGGAACTCTCTAAAGTTGGAGAAGTCAATGTTCATACCGCTGGGCTGCAAGCTGCCGGGAGATCAGGTTGGTTAAGGAGGACTGAGCGAAGGTGTTGAGCGAAACGATCGCCGAGCCTGTGTTTGGTCTCGCCGATGTAGAGAAGTTGACATCTAGAGCAGCAGATACAATAGATGAGGTTGGAGGAGGTGCAGGTGAACCTCTGTCTCACCTGGAAAGACTGTTTGGGTCCTTGGATGGAGTTGAGGGGGGAGGTAAAGGGACAGGTGTTGCATCTCCTGCGGTTGCAGGGGAAAGTGCCCGGGGTTGGGGTGGTTTGGGTAGGAAGGGACGAGTGGACCAGGGAGTTACGGAGGGAACGGTCTCTGTGGAACGCAGAGATGGGAGGGGATGGGAAGATGTGGCCAGTGGTGGGGTCCTGTTGGAGGTGACAGAAATGTTGGAGGATGATTTGTTGGATCCGCTTGCTGGTGGGGTGGAAGGTGAGAACGAGGGGGACTCTATCCTTGTTACGAATGGGGGGAGGGGGAGCAAGAGCGGAGCTGCGGGATGTAGAAGAGCCTCATCTATAATGGAAGAGGGGAAGCCCCGTTTCCTGAAGAATGAGGACATCTCTGATGCCCTAGTGTGAAACACCTCATCCCGGGTGCAGATGCGGCGTAGACGTGCAACCCTGCATGTGTTTGGGATGTGGGGGGAAAGCGGAGCACCCGGGAGAAACGCAGGTGGTAGAACGTGCAAACTCCAAACAGACAGCGCCCGAGAATGGGATGGAACCCGGGTCTCTGGCGCTGTGAGGCAGCGGCTCTGCCAGCTGGTCCACTGTGCCGCCTCTGGATTTCTGGCTTAAGTTAGGCGTTTTTCAAGGTGACTGCCGGCGACTGTCATAGTCGTAGCAGGTCAGCGACTAGACCCCCCCACGACAACGTCTATGACAAGCTACAACAACCTGTCACCCAGTCGACGCCAAGCTACGGCAAGCTACCGACAACCGGAGACCCAATCGTCGCAAGTAGGATGTCCACCTACGAACACACCTACGACAACCTACAACGGCACCTATGGCAACCTACCACCACAGAGGCGACAAGCTACGACAACTGAAGTCAACCTACGTCCACCCGTGACAAGCTACGACAAGCTACGACCCTGAAGACTGAAGACAACTGAAGACAATTCACGTTTCACCCAGTTTCCTTATAAAAGTCGGGTTTCCAATCATTCTGCATCATGACTATTTGAAAGTGATGCCACGAGAAACTACTCAGAAATACAATAACTTCATACATCAATTTTCCGTCAGAGTGTCAAGAATTTCCTTTATTGATATTCCAATAATTTTTTTTTTAAAGGTTGATAAGTACATACAACAGTGCATACAAAAATATTGTAATAAACGTCAATACATTTCAATAAACCTCAAACTTCAAACTTTAAAATTCAAACTTTAAACAGAATACAAGTGCAAAAACCTACAAAACCTAACATCGTTTATGGACACGTTACACTGGCGGGTGATCAGATCAAGTCCACACTTGGAATTCGCCGAAGTCAACACAGCCTACGTCACCTGGCGACAACATACGACAGCGCCTACGTCAGGAGATGTCAAGCTACGCTCATTGGCGTCAAAATAACAGTCGGCGAATTTTTTTAAAATCCAACGGCGACCAGAAAACCGCTATGACTCTCTGGAGACGACTCGCGACCGTGCCCGCGACACCCTGGCGACCGTGTGGCGACAGCCTGGCGACCATGCCCGCGACACCCTGGCGACCGTGTGGCGACAGCCTGGCGACCGTGCTGCGACATCCTGGCGAACGTGTGGAGGCAGCCTAGTCGCCTGTAGTCGCCTAAAAAATCGCCGAACTGGGACAGGGGCTTTACAGTTGCCCCAACAAAGGTATTTATTCTAAAAAAAAGCAGCTCTACCAGCTGCGACACAGTGCCGTCCTTTTGTTCAGTAGGAACTGATTTAAAAATGGAGACTATTGTACCATTAAGTTTAAGACAGCACGTGTAAAATGAAACCAGATTGTTTAACCTTGGCACCATTCACATGTGAGAAAGCCATAATGTATACAGGGACAGCTAAGCATTATAGTCACCTCCGGGCCAATAGACAACATGTGGTTTGGATGAAATGGCATCCAGTTCAGGAACAACGACAAGGAAGTTTCCTGAGTTGTCTCAGAGAAACATAGAAACGCAGAAACATAGAAAACAGGTGCTGGAGTAGGCCATTCGGCCCTTCGGGCCAGCACCACCATTCAATGTGATCATGGCTGATCATTCTCAATCAGTACCCCGTTCCTGCCTTCTCCCCATACCCCCTGACTCCACTATCCTTAAGAGCTCGATCTAGCTCTCTCTTGAATGCATTCAGAGAATTGACCTCCACTGCCTTCTGAGGCAGAGAATTCCACAGATTTACAACTCTCTGACTGGAAAAGGTTTTCCTCATCTGCGTTCTACCCCTTATTCTTAAATTGTGGCCCCTGGTTCTGGACTCCCCCAACATTGGGAACATGTTTCCTGCCTCTCACGTGTCCAACCCCTTAATAATCTTATATGTTTCGATAAGATCCCCTCTCATCCTTCTAAAGAAACATAGAAACATAGAAAATAGGTGCTGGAGTGGGCCATTCGGTCCTTCGAGCCAGAACCACCATTCAATATGATCATGGCTGATCATCCAAAATCAATACCCCCATCCAAAATCAGTACCCCCATCCAAAATCAGCACCCCACATTCAAAATCATTACCTGCATCCAAAATCAGTACTCCCATCCAAAATCAGTACCCCCATCCAAAATCAGCACCCCATATTCAAAATCATTACCTGCATCCAAAATCAGTACTCCCTTCCAAAATCAATGCTCCCACCCAAAATCAGTACCCCATCCAAAACCAGTGCCACCAACCAAAATCAGTGCCCCACATTCAAAATCAGTACCCTCATCCAAAGTCAGTACCCCTCACCCAAAAATCAGTACCCCCACATTCAAAATCAGTACCCCGCATCCAAAATCAGTACTCCCATCCAAAATAAGTACTCCCATCCAAAACCAGTGCCACCAACCAAAATCAGTGCCCCACATTCAAAATCTGTGCCCCACATTCAAAATCAGTACCCCACATTCAAAATCAGTGCCCCACATTCAAAATCAGTACCCCTCATCCAAAATTAGTACCCCACATTCAAAATCAGTACCCCTCATCCAAATTAGTACACCACATTCAAAATCAGTAGTCCCATCCAAAATCTACCCCACATTCAAACTCAATACTCCTCATCCAAAATCAGTACCCCTCATACAAAATCAGTACCCCCATCCAAAATCAGTACTCACATCCAAAATCAGTACCCCATCCAAAATCAGTACCCCCATCTAAAATCAGTACTCCCATCACCCCTCATCCAAAATCAGTACCCATTACAATGGTAGTAGGTAGTAGGTTTTATGCAATGTGCTCCACAACAACATAAAGATTATGAACATGCAGACACAGAACAGTCAGAGAGTCATACAGCACTGAAACAGGTGCTTCGGCCCAACTTGTTCATGCCGACCAAGACCACCGGCCTGCATTTTGCCCATATCCCCCTAAGCCTTTCCTATCCATGTCCTTTCCTGTTGTCATCGTCCCAGCCTCAACTACCTCCTCTGGCAGTTCATTCCATACACTCACCACCCTCTGTGTGAAAAAGTTGCTACTCAAGTTCCTATTAAATCTTTCTCCCCCCCCTACCCTCACCTTAAACCTATGTCCCCCGTTTCTTGATTCCCCTACTCGGGGAAAAATATTCTGTGCATTCACCCTATCTGTTCCCCTTATGATTTTATCAGATCAGATCACCCTGCGCTCCAAGGAATAAAGTCCTAGCCTGCCCAACCTCTCCCCCTGTAGCTCAGGCCTTCGAGTCCTGGCAACATCCTCGTAAATCTACTCTGCACTCTTGCCAGCTTAACAACATCCTTCTGGTAGCTAATTAGGCCAGGAGTCCGTCTCAAGCCAGTCCCGCCTTTGAGTAAGATCATGGGTGATCTGAGTGAGGCTGCAAAGCATGTTTCTGTCTAGCCTTGGTGAGCTTTCGCTGTTATGCTTAAAGAAACGTTCTCATTTTGCCTTTAAAAAACCCGCGAACTCGATCCACCTGTTGTTGTGGAAGGGTTCCAAAGATTTGTGGCACGGCGCCAGAGACTTGGGTCCGGGCCTAACCTCGGGGTGCTGCCCGTGTGGAGTTTGCAGGTTCTCCCCCGTGACTCTGAGGGGTTTCTTCCAACCTCCGTGCAGGTAAATTGGCCCCGAGTGTGTAGGGAGTGGATGAGAAAGTGGGGCGGTCACGGTGGCGCAGCGGTAGAGTTGTCGCCTTGCAGCGCCGGAAACCTGGGTTCGATCCCGACTTCGGGCGCTGTCTGTACGGAGTTTGTACGTTCTCCCCGTGACCTGCGTGAGAGTTTCTCCGAGATCTTCGGTTTCCTCCCACACTCCAAAGACGTGCAGGTAGGTGGGTAGGTTAATTGGCTTGGTGTATGTGTAAATTGTCCCTAGTGTGTGTAGGATAGTGTTAATGTTCGGGGACCGGCGTGGACCCGGTGGGCCGAAGGGCCTGTTTCCGCGCTGTATCTCTAAACCAAACTAAACATAGAACTAGTGTGAACAGGGGATTGATGGTTGGCGTGGACTCGGTGGGCTGAAGGGCCTGTTGCCAACCAACCTCAAACAAATTCACAAAGAGAAATCAAACAGTCTTAAAATGGCAACTTCTTTGAAAGAGTTCTAAATTCTCCCATGAGGAAACTATTGACACACAGTTTGGAAGCTTGCAGTTTGTAAAAGACCCAGCTGTTAAACCTAACATCTTTTGATTTGTAACATAATTGAGTTTCCTACTCTATTGGGATGTCAGTGTGGATTCCCACTAGACCTTTTGGCAGTGATATCACAGTTTTCTCAACCTGTCTCTATTTCAGCTATATTCAGAAATAAAACAGTTTATAGACAATAGACAATAGGTGCAGGAGGAGGCCATTCGGCCCTTCGAGCTAGCACCGCCATTCAATGTGATCATGGCTGATCATTCTCAATCAGTACCCCGTTCCTGCCTTCTCCCCATACCCCCTGACTCCGCTATCCTTAAGAGCTCTATCTAGCTCTCTCTTGAATGCATTCAGAGAATTGGCCTCCACTGCCGTCTGAGGCAGAGAATTCAACGGATTCACAACTCTCTGACTGAAAAAAAATGTCCTCATCTCTGTTCTAAATGGCCTACCCCTTATTCTTAAACTGTGGCCCCTGGTTCTGGACTCCCCCAACATTGGGAACATATTTCCTGCCTCTAACGTGTCCAACCCCTTAATAATCTTATACTTTTTGATAAGATCCCCTCTCATCCTTCTAAATTCCAGTGTATACAAGCCTAGTCGCTCCAGTCTTTCAACATACGACAGTCCCGCCATTCCGGGAATTAACCTAGTTTAACATAACATAACATAACATAACAACATAACATAACAACACTTTATTGTCACTCGGCACAACACCGAGCGAAATTTCAGCAGTCACACAAAACACAGCAAAAAAGAAAAGAACACAGGACACCCGACCCCAACACAAACATCCATCACAGTGACTCCAAACACCCCCTCACTGTGATGGAGGCAACAAAACTTCCCCTCTCTTCCCCACGCCCACGGACAGACAGCTCGACCCCTACCGAGGCAACCGACACGCACAGCCCCCGCAAGGGGATGGAAGGCCCCCCGGCCGAGCCGCCCCGGGCACCGAAACGTCCCGCGGCCGCACCGGGCGATGTTAAGTCCAGCGGCCGAGCCGCACCGGGCACTGAAACGTCCCGCGGCCGAACAGCGCTGACGATGTTAAGTCCAGCGGCCAAGCCGCACCGGGCACTGAAACGTCCCGCGGCCGCACCGGGCGATGTTAAGTCCAGCGGCCAAGCCGCACTGGGCACTGAAACGTTCCGCGGCCGAGCCGCACCGACACTGAAACGTCCCGCGGCCGCACCGGGCGATGTTAAGTCCAGCGGCCGAGCCGCACCGGGCACTGAAACGTCCCGCGGCCGAGCTGCGCCGGCGATGTTAAGGCCCGCAGCCGAGCCGCGCTGGGCGATGGAAGGCCCCGCGGGCGAGCTGCGCCCCGGGGAAGAGACCTAATAAAACACAGGGCTTCACCTCAACATGGCCTCTCTCTGGCCTCTCTCCCAATAGGCCACTCTGTAGGCCAATCCGACGGCTAATGTAGATACAGCGCGGAAACAGGCCCATCGGCCCATCAAGTCCATGCCGACCAGCGATCACCCGCACACTAACCTAGACACACTAGGGCGAATTTTGCAATTTACCAAAGCCAATGAACCGACAAATCTGTACGTCTTTGGAGTGTGGGAAGAAACCAGAGCACCCGGGGAAAACCCACACAGGCAACGGGGAGAACGTACAAAGTCCATACAGACAGCACCCGTGGTCAGGATCGGACGTGGGTGTGTGGCGCTTGCTGTGAGGATTTGATTATTTTCGAAGGATTTGTTTGGCGAGGACAAACGAAAGCAGTCAGAATTTGCTTTTTGGACTTCTGTCGGAAAGCAGAGACTCTCTTTGTTGAAAGAGTCCTCTAATTGGGGATGATTTGTTCGTGTTTTCTGAAAGTCGTAGGAGCGGCAGTGGCTGGCGGAAGGCCAAGTTGCACTTGAACTGGTGGGAGCTGAGTCTGGAGCGGTGTTTGTGGTCTGTAGCATCGGAAAGCTCCCTCCCACACCGACTTTGCCCGGTCCAGTTGTGCCGGGTAAGTACGGCAACAGTGCATTGGATTTTCATTGAAGCCGGGAGGGCGACCGAGACCTGGGGAAGAAGCCTCCGGAAGCTCCATTTTCTACGACGGGAGGATTGGCACGGACTTTTCCCTATCTTATCAGGAGGAGACTGCTTCTGTTGCTTTGCCAGGAAAGCCTTCACGACTTTAAACTGCTGCAAATGCGTGGAGGTGCAGCAACAGCAGAA
This sequence comes from Rhinoraja longicauda, assembly GCF_053455715.1. Lineage (NCBI taxonomy): Eukaryota > Metazoa > Chordata > Chondrichthyes > Rajiformes > Arhynchobatidae > Rhinoraja > Rhinoraja longicauda. The sequence goes on along the minus strand of NC_135978.1, from coordinate 30,576,451 downwards.
AGACTGCTTTGACTTATAAAAAACGGAGACGTTTTGTTTTGCTCCACGCCCTAAAGATGGCGGCCCCCAAGAATTATGCAGCTGCCGTACAGTCGGCAGTCTCCGTGACTAAGGGCCATGAGTTGTTGGGGCGTATACATGGGGTGAAAGTGACCTTGCAGGGCAACATTACCTTCAAGGCTGTGCTAACCGCGCTGGGGGAGACTGTTGGCAAGAAGGCCATAATCGCAGGCGCGGTGGTCAGTGGGAAGGCTGTTGTCATCCTAAAGACTGAGCAGTCGGTGGCTACCGCATTGGAAAGGGGGACCAGCTCAGTAGGGGCAAGTCTCCGGGGCTGGGTGGGCTGACTGTGGAGTTTCTTCGAGCCTTCTGGGGTGTCCTGGGGGGCGACTATGTGAAGGTGTTGGGGGAGAGCCTGGCGACCGGGGAGATGCCCTTCTCGTGGCGCAGGGCAGTCGTCGTCCTGTTGCCCAAGAAGGGCTATCTCCGCCTCTTGAAGAACTGGCGCCTGGTCTCTCTTCTCAGTACGGGTTACAAAGTCTTTGCACGGGCATTGGCCAATCGCCTGGGGCCCATGCTGTCCCATGTGATCCACCCTGACCAGTCCTACACAGTCCCGGGCCGGTCCATCCAGGACAATATCCATCTGGTCCGGGACCTGATCCATCTGTGCCAGAGGGCTGGTCAGTCCGTTGCCTTTCTCTCCCTTGACCAGGAGAAAGCGTTTGACCGGGTGGGACACGACTACCTTCTCGGGACTCTGCGGGCGTTTGGATTCGGACCCCATTTTGTGGCCCGGGTCCGGCTCCTATACGCTGCCGCAGAGTGCCTGGTCAAGGTCAATGGCTCTTTATTGGCTCCCATTCACTTTGGGAGGGCGGTTCGTCAGGGATGCCCCATGTCCGGCCAGCTTTATTCCCTCTGTGTGGAGCCATTCCTGTGCCTCCTATGGAGGCGGCTGGCAGGTTTGGATTTGCCGGGGCCGGGGGTGGAGGTGGTTCTCTCGGCCTACGCCGACGATGTGTTACTAATGTTCACCGACCCGGTTGACCTGCGGAGGATGCGTGATGTTCTCAGCCGCATCCTCCGCCAGGATCAACTGGGGGAAGTGTGCTGGGCTCTTGGTGGGTCAGTGGCAAGTAGACTCCCTGCCGGAGGAGATGGCAGTTTTTGCGTGGAGCACCACGCACCTCCTCTATCTGGGGATCTACCTGAGTCCCACTGAGGGGGCTTGGCAGGCGAATTGGCAGGAGCTGGAGGCGAAGGTGGTCGCCCGTGTGGGGCGCTGGTCAGGCCTCCTTGGTGTGTTATCATATCGGGGTAGGGCTTTGGTCATAAACCAGCTGGTGGCCTCTCTGCTGTGGTACCGGCTGGCCACTCTGGTCCCGTCCTCTCGTTTCATCGCCATGATACAGAGGAGGTTAGTTAACTTCTTCTGGGGTGAGAGGAACCACTGGGTCTCTGCTGGGGTTCTGAGTCTCCCTTTGGAGGAGGGCGGTCAGGCGCTGGTCTGCGTCCGCACTCAGGTGGCAGCCCTCCGACTCAGGACCTTGCGGAGGTACGTGTACTCCGAGTGCCCTCCCAGATGGCACTCGCTGGCCACGTACTTTTTCTGCCAGGGGCGCTGCCTCCAGGAGGGATCACGGCTCCCGGTAGCGGGCATGAGTCAGCACGCTAGGCGGGAGTTGCCTGGTTTTTACCGTGATCCCCTGAGAGCCAGGAATTTGGTCACCTTCAGCCAGGGCGCTGCTCCTCAGGGGGAGGGGGGTGCTGTGGTTGTGAGGGGGGCCGGTCCTCACCCTGTCACGGTGGGTGTCGAGGAGAGGTGTGTGCGTGGAGCGATTCCGACTGGGCTTACCCCCGCTCCGTCGGAATTGCTCATTGGGCCCACGGCCCGGGTCCCTTCCCGAGAGCCGGCCCCACGCAATATGAGCCGCCTTTCCCAGATGCCCAGCGTACCGTTCCGTGACGCGGAGAGGCGCGTTTTGTACAGGCTGCTCCTGCACACTCTCCACTTCCTCGCTCTCGTCTTCCGTCCGGACACGCCCTGGAGGTCCGTGTTACCACCTGACGGCGGGAGCGGTCCCCAGTGGAGGTCTCTCTATAAGGGGGTCCTCCCGCTTTACATCGGGGACCTGGGGTGGAGAGTGTTGCATAAGGCTATAGCCTGTAACAGGTACTTGAGCCGGTTCACGGTCTCGTCTGCCGCCTGTCGCTTCTGCGGTGAGGAGGAGACCGTGTACCATTTGTATACAGAGTGCGTGAGGTTACAGCCCCTGTTCCAGTATCTGAAGGGGCTGCTCCTCAAGTTCTGGCTCCATTTTAGCCCTACGCTTTTAATTTTTGGGCACCCGGTACAGAGGGGGGAGGGTCAGGAGGGAGGAGGGGGTCTCCCTGTCGGTCTGCTCCTGGGCCTGGCCAAGATGGCCATCCGCGGGTCCAGGCAGCGGGCAGTCGACGGCCTCACAGAAGTCGGCTGCCTACCCCTGTTCCGGGCTTACGTCCGTGCCCGCGTGTCCCTGGAGAGGGAACACGCGGTGTCCACTGGGACTCTGGAGGCCTTCCGGGAACGCTGGTCGCCGCGGGGGGTTGAATGTATTGTTGACAGAAATGGCGGGATTTTAATGTGATAATTGTTTAATTTGTAAACTGCCGATACAGGCGGCTTTTGTTTGAACACATTTTGCTTAGTATGTTTGTATGTTTTTCTTTGGAATAAAACTTTTATATATTAAAAAAAAAAAAAAAAAAAAAAGTAGTCAGGATCGAACCCGGGTCTCCGGCGCTGTGAGGCAGCAACTCTACCGCTGCGCCACCGTGTCACCCCAGGGCACCTCCCTGCCTGAGGTCACTTGCTGTCGACCGTGATTGATCCTTGTCTTTACTCTTCACCCCACCACCACCCCCTACTTCCAGACTGAACAAGGATCGCGAACCAAAACGTCACCCATCCTTTTCCTCCAGAGATGCTGCCTGACCCGCCGAGTTACTCCAGCACTTTGTGTCTTTCTCTGGTATAAACCAGCATCTGCAGTTCTTTAGACAATAGACAATAGACAATAGGTGCAGGAGGAGGCCATTTGGCCCTTCGAGCCAGCACCGCCATTCAATGTGATCATGGCTGATCATTCTCAATCAGTACCCCGTTCCTGCCCTCTCCCCATACCCCCTGACTCCGCTATCCTTAAGAGCTCTATCTAGCTCTCTCTTGAATGTATTCGGAGAACATTCTTTGTTTCTACATACTACATTACTGCGCTGTATAATAAAGACCATTTTCCAAACTACGCCATTTTGCTACATTTTTTAAAGAAAGACCTGTCAATTCAGCAATTCAACAGCGTTGAAACAGGCCCTTCGGCCCAGCTTTCCCATGCTGACCAACAAGCCCCATCTTCGTGAGTCCCACCTGCCAGCAATTGGCCCAAATCCCTCTAAACCTATCCTATACGAGAATCTGTCCTAATGATTTTTAAAAGTTGTGACAGTCCCTGCCTGAACTGCCTCCTCCGGCAGCTCGTTCCATATACATATTCAAAAAAGTGTTTAAAAGTTGCACCTCAGGTTCCTATTAAATCTTTCACCCTGCATCGGTGGCACGGTGGCGCAGCGGTAGAGTTGCTGCCTTACAGCGAATGCAGCGCCGGAGACTCAGGTTCGATCCTGACTACGGGCGCCGTCTGTACGGAGTTTGTACGTTCTCCCCATGACCTGCGTGGGTTTTCTCCGAGATCTTCGGTTTCCTCCCACACTCCAAAGACGTACAGGTATGTAGGTTAATTGACTGGGTAAATGTAATAAAAATTGTCCCTAGTGTGTGTAGGATAGTGTTAATGTGTGGGGATCGCTGGGCGGCGCGGACTCGGTGGGCCGAAGGGCCTGTTTCCGCACTGTATCTCTAAATCTAAAAAAATCTAAATCTAAATCTTAACCCTATGTTCCCTGGTTCTTGATTCCCCTACTCCAGGTAAAAAGATATAACATTGTGTATATGATCCATACGAATGAAGGCTGGAGAGAGGCCATTTGGTCCCTCTAGGTGGTCCACCATTCAATAAACTCCTTCAATAAAGACCATTCGATGTTGGTGTCAGCTACACTTTCCTACCCGTTCCCCTTAACCCTTGACTTGCACACAGACCACAAACTCTGTCTGGCCCAGCCTTGATTACATGTAGGGGTGCCAACTTTCTCACTCCAAAAAAAGGGACAAAAGGTGACATCACCGCCCCGTGCCCCATTTGACCTCGCCCAGCCAGCGGCCACGTGCTCCCGCTCCCGGCCCGGGCGGCCGCCATTGGTGGAGCGGGAGCACGTGGCCGCTGGCTGGGTGAGGTCACGTGGGGCGCGGGGCGGTGACATCACCCTTTGTCCCGTATTTGGGAGTGAGGAAGTTGGCATCCCTACTAATACGGGACAAGGGCGGTGCCGTACGGGACAAACTAATTTAGCCCAAAATACAGGATGTCCCGGCTAATACGGGACAGTTGGCAACCCTACCTGTACCTGTCCATGTACCTGTGTAAATGTCTCTTAAACGTAACGATAGTACCTGCCTCAGCTACTTCCTCTGGCAGCTCGTTCCATGCACCCACCACCCTTTGTGTAAAAAAGTTACCTCTTAGGTTCCTATTAAATCTTCCCCCCCTCCCTCTCACCTTAAACCTGTGTCCTCCGGTTTCTCGATTCCCCTACTCTGGGGAAGAGACCCTGTGCGTCTACCCGACCTATTCCTCTCATGATCGTGTACACCTCCATGAGATCACCCCTCATCCTCCTGCGCTCCAAGGAATCGAGTCCCGGCCTTTTCCCAAGACCAAGCCCCCATTTCAAGACACCACAGCCTCTCAGCATTTAACCCTTCAGCCCCCATCACTGTGCCTGGACCACATTCGGAAGGCAGAGTGGTATGTATGTATTGTTCATTTTCAGCAGAACGTTTTGCTATCTAAGTCGCGAGGGGTGTGAGGGGGAGAGGGTGCAACACTCTTTATGTGGCTCTCCATGCGAAGGAGAAAGGATTTGGTCTTTAATGACTGCAAATTGTGGAGATGCATCTGCCTTACCAGGGCCCCCGGTACATTCAGTATCCTGCTCGTTATTATCCTGTTTCACATTTGCACCTCGTCCAGAAGTGACAGGAGCAGAATTAGGCCATTCGGCCCATCGGGTCTACCTTGCCGTTCAATCGCGGCTGATCTATCTCTCCCTCTCAACCCCATTCCCCTGCCTTCTCCCGATAAACCCCCGACACCCGTTCCAATCAAGAATCTGTCTATCCCTGCCTTAGAAATACCCACTGACTTGTCCTCTGCGTCCGTCTGAGCTCCACAGATTCACCATCCTCTGACTGAAGCCTGTCTCTCGGCTTCAAGCGCACTCCTTTCATGCCTTGTGGCTTTATGTTTTATTGCATTGCTTCCTCCCACAGTCTGCTTTTTGTTCCCCGTTTGCAGTCGTTACACATCTCAGAGCATATAACACAGCCGCCTTCCCGGCCGGCACGTTAGCAAAGCCCCGGCTGCCTCACTGCCGACGGAAGGGATTTGTTTTATAAAGAGGAGGGTTAGAAGTCACCCGAGCCTTACCTTCTGCTCCCTCGGCTCGCAGCAGACAGCGATGGAGCAGTGAAGCAGCTGCTGGGAGTGATGTCAGCGCTGTGCTGCTGATGCGGCTGAAGATTTGCAGCCCCGAGCGGCAGCTTGCCAGGTCTGTGCCCGCTCTCTCCCGCCCAGCCCTGCGTTACCCCCTGCCTCGCACGGAGCGGGGCTTCCGGCCTGTGCCCACCCCCGGCTCCGGGGAATGGCTGCGGAGAGGCGCAGCAGGTGGAGCTGCTGCCCGTGACCCCGCCTGGCTGCCCACCCACCCACCCACCCACAGCCCAGAGGTGGGCAGGCGTGCTGCCAAGCTCACCGTCCACCCGAGAGTTGTGAGCTTACCGTAGAGTCTAGAGATCCAGCACGGAAACAGGCCCTTCGGCCCATCGGGTCCGTGCCGACCAGTGATCCCCTAGCACTAGCACCATCCAACACACACAAGGGACAATTTATAATGGGCAGAAGCACGTTAACCTACAAACCTGCATGTCTTTGGAGCGTGGGATGAAACCGGAGCACCCGGAGGAAACCCACGCAGGTCACGGGGAGAACGTGCAAACTCCACACAGACAGCGCCCTTGGTCGGGATTGAACCCGGGTCTCTGGCGCTGAGAGGCGGCAACTCTACCGCTGCGCCACCGTGTGGGCGAGCGGAGGAATCCAGGAGGAGTTGACAGGGAACATGGGGTTCAGGTTTATGTGGGGAATGAGTGGGGCCGACACGGGCTCGATGGGCCGAATGGCTTCCTTCTGTGCAGTGAGCAACAATGACGCGGTGTAGTGACATTCGAACGAATGCAAGATGAATGGATGGAAAGAGGCCCTTCGGCCCACCGAGTCCACACGTTCATACCGACTCGCCAGAGTTTGCAGCGCGACTCGTAAACCACGCATCACCATGTCCGCCGACTGGCAGTTCTATCGTTCAAATTAGGTCAATAAAAAAGCATCAGTTCAGCTCAGAGATACAGCATGGAAACAGGCCCTTCGGCCCACCACCATGCCACTGGTGTTATCCCACTTTCTCATCCACCCCCTGCACATTGGGAACAACTTTACAGAAGCCACGTAACCTACATACCCACATGTCTTCGGGATGTGGGAAGAAACCGGAGCACCCAGAGTAAACCCACGGGGAGAACATGCAAACTCAACACAGACAGCTGATCTTACAAAGGTAGACACAAAATGCTGGAGTAACTCAGCGGGTCAGGCAGCATCTCGGGAGAGAAAGAATGGGTGACATTTCGGGTCGAGACCCTTCTTCAGACTGATCCGACCCGAAACGTCACCCATTCCTTCTCTCCGGAGATGCTGCCTGACCCACTGAGTTACTCCAGCATTTTGTGTCTACCTTCGATTTGAACCAGCATCTGCAGTTATTTTCCTGCTGATCTGACAAAGATCTTCGACGTGAAATGTTGACTTTCTTTCCACAAATGCTGCCTGACCAGCTCAGCTTTTCCGGAATCTTCTGTTTTGGTTTAAGTTTTAGAGATTCAGCATGGACACAGGCCCTTCGGCCCACTGAGTCCACAGGCCCTTCGGCCCACTGAGTCCACAGGCCCTTCGGCCCACTGAGTCCACAGGCCCTTCGGCCCACTGAGTCCACAGGCCCTTCGGCCCACTGAGTCCACGCTGACCATCGATCACCTGCTCACACTAGTTCTATGTTATCCCACTTTCACATCCACTCCCTGCACACTGGTGGCAATTCACCTACAAAGCCGCACGTCTTTGGGATGTGAGAGGAAACCGGAGCACCCGGAGGAAACCCACGTGGTCACAGGAAGAACAGGATGGCACGGTGGCGCAGCGGTAGAGCTACTGCCTTACAGCGCCAGAGACCCGAGTTCCATCTTCACCACGGGTGCTGTCTTGACAGAGTTTGTACGTTCTCCCCGTGACCTGCGTGATTTTTATCTGGGTGCTCCAAAGACGTATGGGTTTGTAGGTTAATTGGCTTGGTAAAATTGTAAATTGTCCCTGGTCTGTGTAGGATAGTGCTAGTGTGCGGGGATCTCTGGTCTGCAGGGACCTGATGGGCCGAAGGGCCTGTTTCCGCGCTGTATCTCTAGACTAAGCTCGTTGGCCACCCTAGAGTTGTCAGTTTAGTTTAGACTTTAGAGGTACAGCGCAGAAACAGGCCCTTCGGCCCACCGAGTACTACGTCGACCAGTAATCACCTCATACATTAGCCTATCCTACACACTAGGGACAAGTTACAATCTTTACCGAAGGCAACGGGCCCTTTAGCCCACCGAGGTGACGTCACCGCCCCGCGCCCCACGTGACCTCACCTAGTCAGCGGCCACGTGCTCCCGCTCCACCAATGGCGGCCGCCTGGGCCCGGAGGCGAGTTGCCACGCAACCTCCGTTAGGCAGCGCCCGGGCCTCTGAGCCTACACTGTCTGGACCTACACTGTCCAGGCCTACAGTGGCCCACGGCCTGCAGCATCTTAGCCTACACTGTCCGGGCCTACAGCGCCCCCCGGGCCTAATACGGGACAAGGGCGGTCCCGTACAGAACAAACCAATTTAGCCCAATATATGGGAAGACCCAACTAATACGGGACAGTTGGCAACCCTAGTTCAGATATACATTGTGGAAACAGGCCCTTCGGCCCAGTGAGCCTGTGCCAACCATCGATCATGCTGTACACCAGCACTATCCTACACACTCGGGACAATTTACAGTCTTTACCGAAGCCATCTTTGGGATGTGTTTAGTTTAGTACAGAGAGGTAGTGTGGAAACAGGCCCTTTGGCCCAAAGGACCTGTTTCTGAGCTCAATCTCTAAACTAAGAATGTTCAAACTCCATGCAGACAACACCCGAGGCCAGGATCAAACCCAGGTCTCTGGCGCTGTAATGGGGAGAATGGGGTGGAGAGGGAGAGATAGATCAGCCATGATTGAATGGCGGAGTAGACTTGATGGGCCGAATGGCCTAATTCTGCTCCTATCTCTTATGAACATAAACTTATCCCAGAGACAAGGGATATGCGCAGGGATTTACATTCAATCAACATCCGAGGGGTTACCACTTTAAATGCATGTTACGCATGTATCATGTAGAGCAGTCACCCTCTGCACCCCACCCCCCTCGCACACCCCTGCCCTGAACTAGCAACACACCCACCAACGCAGCTGGTGGGCGCATTCAGCACCCACCAATGCAGCTGCAAACACCATCCACAGTGGGTGGCTCATGAAATATTGATCCCCACCGTGGCAACCATTAAATACTACAGGGGACCACTCCTGCTGGGAAACCCAAACATATACAGATGATACCCCCCCCCCCCCCCGTGTGTGTGTGTCTCTCTGTGGGTCTGTGTGTGTCTGTCTCTGTGTGTCCGTGTCTGTCGGTGTCTGTGTGTGTGTCTGTGTCTGTCCTTGTGTGTCTGTGTCTAGGTCTGTGTCTGTGCGTGTGTGTCCGTGTCTGTCTGTGTCTGTCCATGTGTGTGTCTCTGTGTGTCTGTGTCTGTCCGTGTGTGTGTCTCTGTGTGTCTGTGTCTGTGCGTGTGTGTCTGTGTGTGTGTCTGTGTCTGTGCGTGTGTGTCTTTGTCTGTCTGTGTCTGTGCGTGTGTGTCTGTGTGTCTGTGTCTGTCCGTGTGTGTCCGTGTCTGTCTGTGTCTGTGCGTGTGTGTCCGTGTCTGTCTGTGTCTGTCCGTGTGTGTGTCTCTGTGTATCTGTGCGTGTGAGTATGTGTGCGCATGCATGTGTGCCCCTGTGTGTTTGTGTGTCTCTTTGTTGGTGTCTGTGTGTGTGTGTGACTGCATGTGTGTGGGTGTGTCTGTCCGTGTGTGTGTCTGTGTGTGCGCGGGCGTGTCTATCTGTGCGCAGGTTTGTGCATGCGTGTGTGCGTGTTTGTGGGTATGTGTCTCTGTGTGGGTGACTGTGTCTGTCCGTGTCTGTGTCTGTCCGTGTGTGTCTGTGTGTGTGTGTGTGTCTGTGTGTGTGTGACTGCGTGTGTGTGGGTGTGTCTGTCCGTGTGTGTGTGCGTGCGTGTGTGTGTCTCTGTGTGTTTGACTGTGTGTCTGTATGTGTGTGTGTGTCTCTGTGTGTGTGACTGTGTGTCTGTGTGTGTGTGTCTGTGTGTCCGTGTGTGTGTGTGACTGTGTGTGCGTGTGTGTCTCTGTGTGTGTGACTGTGTGTCTGTGTCTGTGTGTCCGTGTGTGTGTGTGTGGGTGTGGGTGTGTGTGTCTCTGTGTGTGTGACTCTGTGTCTGTGTGTGTGTGTGTGTCTCTGTGTGTGTGACTGTGTGTCTGTGTGTGTGTGTCTGTGTGTCCATGTGTGTGTGTGTGGGTGTGGGTGTGACTCTGTGTCTGTGTGTGTGTCTCTGTGTCTGTGTGTGTGTGTGGGTGTGTGTGTCTGTGTGTGTGTGACTGTGTCTCTGTGTGTCTGTGTCTGTGTGTCCGTGTGTGTGTGTGTGGGTGTGGGTGTGTGTGTCTCTGTGTGTGTGACTGTGTGTCCGTGTGTGTGTGTGTGTGTGTGGGTGTGGGTGTGTGTGTGACTGTGTGTCCGTGTGTGTGTGTGTGTGTGTGGGTGTGGGTGGTGTGTCTCTGTGTGTGTGACTGTGTGTCTGTGTGTGTGTGTGTCTCTGTGTGTGTGACTCTGTGTCTGTGTGTGTGTGTCTGTGTGTGTGTAACTGTGTGTGCGTGTGTGTCTCTGTGTGTGTGACTGTGTCTCTGTGTGTCTGTGTCTGTGTGCCCGTGTGTGTGTGTGTGGGTGTGGGTGTGTGTGTCTCTGTGTGTGTGACTGTGTGTCTGTGTGTGTACATTTGCATGCACTTCATAACCTGGCGACTGACTGTTGTGAGAGGCAAAGATGCTGGTGCAGCCTGAAATGTCATCCTCAAAACTCGATTACTATAACGTGGTGATTCACTGACACCCCTTTATATTTACCAGCCTTACCCAAACTAATTTGCAAGTGATTGCAGAACATAACAACCTGGCAACCACTCTCTGAACTGGCCAGAGCAGTATTCTGCTCGAGGGCTTGCGATAACAACGCATGCTTAGCCTGCGTTAGTTATAGATGCAATGCAGCATAGACACAGGCCCTTCGGCCCACCATGTCCATGCTGACCATTTCTACTAATCCCATTTAGCAGCACTTGGAGTCCTAGAGTCACACAGCACGGAAACAGGCCCTTCGGCCAAACTTGCCCGTGCCGACCAAGATGCCTCATCTAGTCCCACCTGCCCGTGTTTGGCCATTAAACCCTCTAAGCCTTTCCTATCCATGTAACTGCCCATGCGGCTTTTCAATGTTTAGTTTAGTTTAGAGATACCACGTGGAAACAGGCCCTTTGGCCCACCGAGCCTGCCCTGACCAGCAATCCCCGCACACTAACACTATCCTGGGGACAATTTACAATTTTACCGAGGCAATTAACCTGCAACTTTTGGAGTGTGGGAGGAAACCGGAGCACCCGGAGAAAACCCAAGCAGGTCAGGGGGAGAACGTACAAACTCTGTACAGACAGTGCCCGTAGTCAGGATCGAACCTGGGTCTCCAGTGCTGTGAGACTGCAACTCTACCGCTGCATCACTGTGCCTATGTTATATAGCCTGCCTCAACAAAAGGTTGCTATTAAATCATGTCCCCCTCACCAGAAACCTATGTCCTCTGGTTCTTGATTCAACTCCCGGGGGTTAAAGACTCAGTGTATTTACACCATCTATTCCTCTCATGATTTTATACAGATTATGTATATAACAGACGATATTTATTCACAAATTGCTGGAGTAACTCAGCAGGTCAGGCAGCATCTCGGGAGAGAAGGAATGGGTGACGTTTCGGGACGAGACCCTTCTTCAGGCTGATGTCGGGGGGGCGGGACAAAGGAAGGGTAGAGGTGGAGACAGGAAGATAGAGGGAGAACTGGGAAGGGGGAGGGGAAGAGAGGGACAGAGGAACTATCTAAAGTTGGAGAAGTCAATGTTCATACCACTGGGCTGCAAGCTGCCCAGGCGAAATATGAGGTGCTGTTCCTCCAATTTCCGGTGGGCCTCACTATGGCACTGGAGGAGGCCCATGACAGAAAGGTTAGACTGGAAGTGGGAGGGGGAGTTGAAGTGCTCGGCCACCGGGAGATCATTTTGGTTAATGCGGACTGAGCGCAGGTGTTCAGCGAAGCGATCGCCGAGCCTGCGCTTGGTTTCGCCGATGTAAATAAGTTGACATCTGGAGCAGCGGATGCAATAGATGAGGTTGGAGGAGGTGCAGGTGAACCTCTGTCTCACCTGGAAAGACTGTTTGGGTCCTTGGATGGAGTTGAGGGGGGAGGTAAAGGGACAGGTGTTGCATCTCGTGCGGTTGCTGGGGAAAGTGCCCGGGGATGGGGTGGTTTGGGTGGGATGTATATAACAGAGACATTTAATACATGCCGAATGCCATGAAAAGGTCAGGTGAAATAGCTAGAATCACGTGCGAATTTCATTGATCTCCCGCCGATACACACGACAATTAAACACTCTGGACTCTGTTAACTCTTGAACTGGAAGTGCCAGCTCGGAATATTTTGATTCTCCCTTCTTGCGTTTGAGGCAGCAGAAGTTATGAAGCTGATTTTTTTGATTAAGGTGAGAGGGGAACAATTTAATAAGAACTCGAGGAGCAACGATTTCCACCCAGAGGGGCAGCTGTGAGTTTGGTGGCTCTATGGAACGAGGCTGCCAGAGGAGGTAGCTGAAGCTGCTACAATAACAGCAGCCCGGTGGCGCGGCGGTAGAGTTGTTGCTTCGCAGCGCTTACAGCGCCAGAGACCCGGGTTCCATCCTGGCTAGGGGCGTTGCCTGTACAGAGTATGTACATTCTCCCCGTGACCGCGTGGGTTTTCTCCTGGTGATCGGGTTCCTCCCACAATCCCAAAGACGTGCCGGTTTGTAGATTAATTGGCTTTGGAAAAAAATTGTGTGTAGGATAGAGCTAATGTACGGGGATCGATGGCTGCCGTGGACTCAGTGGGCCGAAGGGTCTGTTTCCACACTGTATATCTGTGTATGTACGTACCTCCAAGCCAGTGTATACCTACAGCTCTTAGTTTCTGTGCAGTTAGTGCACTCTCAATGAGGGGAACAGATAGGATGAATGCACAGTCTTTAACCTAGACTAGCGGAATCAAGAATCAGAGGGCAATGGTTTAAGGGGAGAGGGGAAAGATTTAATAGGGACCTGAGGGGCAACTTTTTCGCAGAGGGTGGTTGGTATGTGGAATGAGCTGCCAGAGGAGGGAGTTGAGGCCGGTACTATAACAGCATTTGAAAGTCATTTAGAGTGGGACACGGGTAGGAAAGGTTTAGAGGGATACTAGTCAGACGTGAACCCGTTGGGTCCAAACCTCTCCGGGGCTGGGGGCGGGCGAGGGGGGAGAGGAAAGGGGAGAGAGAGCCACTCACTCCGGCCCCGGTCGGTCATCGCGGCGGCCAGCAGCAGGAGAGCGGATGCAAGGCACTGAGGCATGTTCGTCCTGCCGGCGGCCATCTTCTTTGACCCTCTGCCGCCGCGCTGCACCATGGGAGGAAGGTCAGGCGCGGGGCGCACCCGGACGGGTGCCGGTCCTCCCAGCGGGGGGGGGGGGGAGGGGGGTGGGGAGCGCATTTATTAAAGTTTATTAAGTTAATTGCTTTTAAAAGTAAGGAAACTTGATCAATCGAGACCGCAGGCGAATGGTGAGTAGGGTGGGACTAAAATTGTTGCGCTATCGTGCATTGTTTTAGCTGTATTACGGGGACAAATAATCAAACAAATGAACAAGATGAGAGAATATATACAGATGGGCAAAATGCAGGCAAATGGGACTGGTTGGCGTGGATGAGTTGGGATAAATGGCCTGTTTCCATGCTGTACTCTAGTACAGCACAGGAACAGGCCCTTTGGTACACAACGTCTGTGCTGAGCATGATGCTAAGACCGAATCTCATCTGTCTGCGTGTGATTCATCTCCCTCCCTATACACTGGGATCAGCCAATCATCCCTGTCCCGCCTGCAATTGGTCCAAAACACCGCAGCGAGACTCCTGACGGGTACCCGTAAAAGGGACCACATCACCCCGATTCTGGCCTCTCTCCACTGGCTCCCAGTACAGTACAGAATCAACTTCAAGCTCCTCCTATTCACATACAAAGCCCTAAACGGGCTCCCCCCCCCCCCCCTCCATATCAAAAACCTTCTAACACACCACTCTATCTCCAGGTCCCTCAGGTCGGCCGACTTGGGGCTACTCACTATCCCGCGGTCTAGGCTTAAGCTCAGGGGTGACCGAACTTTTGCGGTTGCAGCTCCTAGACTGTGGAACAGCATCCCTCTCCCCATCAGAACTGCCCCCTCCATCCACTCCTTTAAGTCCAGGCTCAAAACCTAATTCTACTCCCTAGCGTTTGAGGCCCTCTGAGGGGGCGCTGTGAACTGTTTATGTATGTGCTGTTATGTCTGTGTGCCATTGTATGTTCGTCTCTTAGTACCTGAACTGATGTACAGCACTTTGGTCAACGTGGGTTGTTTTTAAATGTGCTATACAGATAAAATTGACTTGACTTGACTTGACTCCCTTCCCTGCGTATCAAAGTGCCTGTCCAAAAGTCACTTGCCTTCAGGAAACATGATACTCCTGTCAGCTGTGATTACTTCTGGTGGAATGAACGCTCAGGAGTCATGGATGGAAACACAGGTGCTCTAATGCACCCAGGCAGCCCGTGGCTAAAGGCGAATTATTCAGAACTGGCTGCAAATCAGAAGGGACAGGCCTATATTTTAGTAACATTGTGACAAGCATCTCGTCTCTGTAGCACAGGACTGCCTCTGGTGTAGAGCTTTAACTGAAAACAGAACGGGGTGACAGAGTGGAAACATGGAACTGCAGACGCTGGCTTACAAAGAAAAAGACACAAAGTGCTGGAGTGACTCAGCGGGTCAGGCAGCATCACTGGAGAACATATAACCATATAACCATATAACAATTACAGCACGGAAACAGGCCCGTTCGGCCCTACCAGTCCACGCCGACCACTTTCTCTGACCTAGTCTCATCTACCTGCTCTCAGACCATAACCCTCCAATCCCCTCCCATCCATATACCTATCCAATTTACTCTTAAATAATAAAATCAAGCCTGCCTCCACCACTTCCACCGGAAGCTCATTCCACACAGCCACCACCCTCTGAGTAAAGAAGTTGCCCCTCATGTTACCCCTAAACCTTTGTCCCTTAATTCTGAAGTTATGTCCCCTTGTTGGAATCTTCCCCACTCTCAAAGGGAAAAGCCTACCCACGTCAACTCTGTCCGTCCCTCTTAAAATTTTAAAAACCTCTATCAAGTCCCCCCTCAACCTTCTACGCTCCAAAGAATAAAGACCCAACCTGTTCAACCGCTTAAGTGCTGAAACCCAGGCAACATTCTAGTAAATCTCCTCTGTACCCTCTCCATTTTGTCGACATCCTTCCTATAATTTGGCGACCAGAACTGCACACCATACTCCAGATTCGGCCTCACCAATGCCCTGTACAATTTCAACATTACATCCCAACTTCTATACTCGATGCTCTGATTTATAAAGGCAAGCGTACCAAACGCCTTCCTCACCACCCTATCCACATGAGATTCCACCTTCAGGGAACAATGCACAGTTATTCCCAGATCCCTCTGTTCCACTGCATTCCTCAATTCCCTACCATTTACCCTGTACGTCCTATTTTGATTTGTCCTACCAAAATGCAGCACCTCACACTTATCAGCATTAAACTCCATCTGCCATGTCACCAACATGGATAGGTGGCATTTCGGCACACGACCCTTCTTCAGCCTGATAGGGTAAAAGAGTATGTACGGTTTTACAAGCCAGTGGTATTAAAATGTGATTCTCTAATTCCATGTAACTTCTTCCATCTCTCCCCTCCCCTCCCCTTTGTACAAGTAGACACAAAATGCTGGAGTAACTCAGTAGGTCAGGCAACATCTCTGGAGATAAAGGATGGGTGACTTTTCGGGTTGGGACCTTTCTTCAAACTGGTACATGGAGGGGAAAGGTTTAATGGGACACTAGACCAAGTGGACCTGTTGGGCCCAAACCTCCCCTGCATTGGTGCAGCACCCTGTCCTTCCCCCCCCCTCCCCCTCCCCTCTCCCTCCCACCCTCCCTCCCCCCTCCCTCCCCCCCTCCCTCCCCCCTCCCTCCCACCCTCCCTCCCCCCTCCCTCCTCCCTCCCTAAGAGATAGATTTAAACTTTAAAATGTGAATAACTTTAAAAATATAACACCGATTTCAATGAAACTTCTTCCATTAGCACCAAAGGGGCGACGGTGAGTAAGGTGGGCCTAAAATTGTCACGCTATCGTGTACCGTTTTGGCTGTAGTTTAGGAACAAACAAACAAACAAACAAACGAGAGTTTTAGTATATAGATGGGCCAAACGCAGGCAAATGGGATTAGCTTTGATGCGATATCTCTCCAGTTCCCTCCCACACTCTAAAGACGTACAGGTTTGTACGTTGCGTTGGGAAAAAGTTGTGTCTGAAGAAGGGTCTCGACCCGAAACATCACCCATTCCTTCTCTCCAGAGATGCTGCCTGACCTGCTGAGTTACTCCAGCATATTATGTCTCCCCTAGGTTTGTACGTTAATTGGCTTCTGTAAAGTGTCCCTATTCTATGGGATAGTGCTCGTTTATGGGGTGATCACTGGCTGGTGCGGACATGATGGGCTGAAGGGCCTGTTTCCACACTGTATCACTAAAGTCTACAGTCTGTGGTTGATCCTGAACAGTAAAGGTCCAGCAAGCGTTTCGGAGTCGTGGTCAGACAGCATGGAAACAGGTTCTTCAGCCCAACTCCCCCATGCCGACCGAGATGCCCCATCCACACACTTGCCCCATTTGCCTGCATTGTTCCCTTATCCCTCCAAACCATCTCCTATCCATGTGCCTGTCCAAATGTTTCTTAAACGTCGCGACAATGCCTGTTTCAACTACCTCCTCCGGCAGCTCGCTCCATACACCCACCACCTGTCAGGTTTCAAGGGGCCGTTGCTATTCCCAACGTTCATTGTAGAGAACACGGACATTAGAGGGAGGGGGAGCAAGTGCATACACTGAGTAAACGCAAACAGAGACAGACGGGTGAGCTTACGAAGGCAGAGGTGGGGAAGGAGGTAAAAGATCACAGAAGATAATGAATGAAGGGAAAGGTAGGATATAAATAAACCAAAGAGAAAATCATTCATGCTGAAGAAGAGTCCCGAACCGAAACGTTGCCTGTCCATATCCTCCAGCGATGCTACCCTACCCTCTGAGTTATCCCAGTACTTTGAGCCTTTATTTGTTAACTAAAGAGAGAGTTGGATATAGCTCGCTGGGCTAACGGAATCAAGGGATATGGGGAGAAAGCAGGAACGGGGTACTGATTTTGCATGATCAGCCGTGATCACATTGAATGGCGGTGCTGGCTCGAAGGACCGAATGGCCTACTCCTGCGCCTATTTTCTATGTTCCTATGTGACATCTGCAGGTCACTCGTATATTGTCAAGTGAAAAGCGGAAAGACAATACATGATTACAATCGAACCATCTATAGTGTACTTTTCCTTGATGATGCTGCTGGCCTTGCCGAGGCAGCGTGAGGTGCAGATGGAGTCGATGGAAGGGAGGTTGGTTGGTTTGTGTGATGGTCTGGGCTGCGATCACAATTCGCTGCAATTTCTTGCGGTCTTGGATGGAGCTGTTCCTAAACCCTGCTGCGATGCGTCCAGAAATACGTTCTCATGCACAATGGAATATAACCTAATTGTTGCATTCAGAATCGTCCGTGGCAGGTTTGTTCCTGCCAAACCCACTGACCTCTGGCAATCGCTCCAATGCCTTCAACTGTGAGCATGACTCACAAACACAATCGGAGTTAACACACGATTAATCACGAACATTAATACAGAGTGAGGCCCAGTGTAAATTGGAGGAACAGCACCTCATATTTCGCTCGAGCAGCTTACAACGTCAGCAGTATGAAGTTAGAGTCATAGAGTCATAGAGTGATACAGTGTGGAAACAGGCCCTGCAGCCTAACTTGCCCCACACCAGCCAACATGTCCCAGCTACACTAGTCCCACCTGCCTGCGCTTGGTCCATATCCCACCAAACCTGTCCTATCCATGTACCTGTCTAACTGTTTCCTAAACGTTGGGATAGTCCCAGCCTCAACTCCCTCCTCTGGCAGCTTGTTCCATACACCCGCCACCCTTTGTGTGAAAAAGTTACCACTCGGATTCCTATTAAATCTTTTCCCCTTCACCTTGAACCTATGTCCTCTGGTCTTCAATTCCCCTACTCTGGGCTAGAGACTCTGTGCATCTACCCGATCTATTCCTCTCATGATTTTGTACACCGCTATAAGATCACCCCTCATCCTCCTACGCTCCATGGAATAGAGACCCAGCCTACTCAACCTCTCCCTGTAGCTCACACCCTCTAGTCCTGGCAACATCCTCGTAAATCTTCTCTGAACCCTTTCAAGGTTGACAATATCTTTCCCATAACATGGTGCCCAGAACTGAACACAATATTCTAAATATGGTCTCACCAACGTCTTATATAACTGCAACATGACCTCCCAACTTCAGTACTCTCTATCTCTTCTCTAACTTCAAGTAACCCTTGCTTTCCCTCTCACTCCATCCCTTACCTTCTCCAGTTCTCCGACCAGTCTCACTGTCTCTGACTACATTTTGTCTCTGTTTGGCATCTGCAGTTCCTTTCAACTCATGAACATAATCCACAGACTCTGAAACAGTTCAGGCCTTTGCAAGAAAACAAAATGAGTTGCAGAAATAAAAGATGTCATGAAAAGGAACTGCAGTTGCTGGTTTATACCAAACAAAGACAAAAAAGTGCTGGAGTAACTCAGCGGGTCAGGCAGCATCTGTGGAGAACATGGTTAAGTGATGTTTCAGGTTGGGACCCTTCTTAACACCGATTGAATGGTGGAGTTGACTCAACGGGCCAATTGGCCTACTTCCATGACTTCACAACATGACTGTTGGGAGAGTGGGGAAAAAAACTGGTACCAAATAAAGAAACAGGAGAAATCAGTCTGAAGAAGACACCTATCCATGTTCTCCACAGATGCTGCCTGACCCGCTGAGTTACTCCAGCACTTTGTGTCCTTTTGTGTAGTAACCAGCATCTGCAGTTCTTTGTTTCCACAACAGTAGTTTCAAGCTGGAAAGCGCGCGGAGGAGATTTACGAGGATGTTGCCAGGACTCGAGGGCCTGAGCTACAGGGAGAGAGGTTGGGCAGGCTGGGACTTTATTCTGTGGAGCGCAGGAGGAAGAGGGATGATCTTATGGAGGTGTAAAAAAATCATGAAGGGGATAGCTAGGCTGAATGCGCAGAGTCTTTTACCTAGGGTACGGCAATCGAGAACCAGAGGACGTCGGCTTAAGGTGATCGGGGAAAGATTGAACAGGAGCCTGAGGGGCAACTTTTTCTCTCAGAGGGTGGTGGGTCTATGGTATATAGTGAAGAGTACAGACAGGGTGAATGCACAGGGTCTTTAACCCAGGGTGGGTGAATCAAGAACCAGAGGGGGAAAGGTGGGTGGGGAAAAGGTGGGTGGGGAAAGATTTAATAAGAAACTGCGGAAAGTCAAAGTTGTTTTTCCTTCTGCCGTACCTGCAGGGGGCATCGAGGTCTGCCCTGCTCACTATTCGATGCTGGTAGGGGATGTACAACCAGTTGAAAGCCGTCAACGTCCTTTCCTCCATTTTGAATTTTCCTTCACGCATGTACCTGCAAAAACAAACACAGGCTCCCAGTTTCCAATCTGTTCCATTAGCGGGAATAATCAGGCTAAAAGGTTTATCCATTTGCCAACACGAGGCGATCAATCACTGCTGGCCGCTGTAATGGAATTGGCGCTGCGTTCTGCAGTAGTTCATCCCTTGCGTTCCTGCTTCAGAAACACAGCTCCCAGGCCCCTCTCATTACTCATAGTGATCGTCAGTGGATAATCCAATTTTACTGATGTTTTTCGAGAGTTGAGCTATCGGTCAAAGATAACTCTGCTGCTCTTTTAGTTTAGTCTAGTTTAGAGACACAGCGCAGAAACAGGCCCTTCGGCCCACCGAGTCTGCGCCGACCAGCAATCCCCACACACTAGCACTATCCTACACACACTAGGGACAATTTACACTCACACCAAGCCAATTAGCCCACAAACCTGTACGCCTTTGGAGTGTGGGAGGAAACCGAAGAGCTTGGAGAAAACCCACGCAGGTCACGGGGAGAACGTACAAACTCCGCACAGACAGCGCCCGTAGTCGGGATGGAACCCGGGTCTCCACCGCTGCAATCGATGTAAGGCAGCAACTCTGCCGCTGTGCCACCGTGCCGCCCAGTAGTAGCCCCTAGTAGTTGAGGCACGTATAATAACACCATTTAAAAGACAAGTGGACAGGTACATGGACAAGATAGGCTGAGAGGGATATGGGCCAAACATGGGCAACTGGGGTGTGCTCAGTTGGGGCATCTTGGTTGGTGTTAGGGTTGCCAACTGTCCCATATTAGCCGGGACATCCCGTATTTTGGGCTAAATTGGTTTGGCCCGTACGGGACGGCCCTTGTCCCGTATTAAGCCCGGGGGGCGCTGTAGGCCAGACGCTGTAGGCCCCGACACTGTAGGTTTCCGACACTTTAGCTCCGGACAGTCTAGGTCCGGAGGCCCGGGCGCCGCCTGATGGAAAGGTTGCGTAGCAACCCGCCTCCCGGCCCGGGCGGCCACCATTGGTGGAGCGGGAGCACGTGGCCGCTGGCTGGGTGACGTCACGTGGGACGTGGGGCTGTGATGTCACCTTGTCCCGTATTTGGGAGTGGGATAGTTGGCAACCCTAGTTGGTGTGGATGCCAAAAGAGCTGTTGCCAATGCCATGTGACCCTAAGACCCTAATCTCAGTAGTAATCAAGTGACTTTGGACTTTAGAGATACCCCGTCGAAACAGGCCCATCAGGCCACCGAGTCCACGTCGACCAGCGATCATCCCGTACACCAGCACTATCCTACACGCCAGCGACAGTTTACAATTTTAACCAAGGCCAATTAACCTACAAACCTGCACGTCTTTGGAGTGTGGGAGGAAACCAGAGCACCCGAAGGAAACCCACGTGGTCACAGGGAGAACATACAAACTCAGATCAGACAGCACCCGTACTCAGGATTGAACCTGGGATCTCTGCCGCTGTAAGGGAGCAACTCTACCGCTGCGCCACCATGCCTCCCCTCTCAGAGAGTCATACACCGACCAACATGCCCCATCTACACTCCTTCCATCTGCCTGCGTTTGGCCCATATCCCTCCAAACCTGTCCTACCCACGAATCTGAAGAAGGGTCTCGACCCGAAACGTCACCCATTCCTTCTCTCCAGAGACGCTGCCTGACCCGTTGAGTTACTCCAGCATTTTGTGTCTATCTTCGGTTTAGAGCAGCATCTGCAGTTCCTTCCTACAGCCCATGTGCTTGTCTCATTGTTTCTTAGACGTTCCAATAGTCCCTGCCTCAACATCCTCCTCTGGAAGCTCGTTCCAGTCACCCACCTCCCTCTGTGTGAAAAAGTTATTCCTCAGATTCCTACCAAATCTTTCCCCCTTCACCTTAAACCTGTGTCCTCTGGTTCTCGACTCCCCCACACAGGGCAAGAGGCTCCGTGTTACTGCCCCGATCTGTAACTCTCATGATTTTGTACACTTCTATAAGATCCCCCTCCTGCACGATATGACAAACTTCAACGTCGACACTGACAACTGGGCAGCGGCTGCTGGACACGGAGGCAGGTGGAGGAAGGGACCTCCAGGCGGGCATGAAGCATCACCATGGCATGTGGTTCAGGGCCCTGGAGCACAGGTGCCAACGCCCCAACATGAGGTTATCCACTTTGGTGGTAAGAATAGCAAGGCAGATTATTATCTGAATGGTGTCAAGTTAGGAAATTTGGAAGTTCAACGAGATCTGGGTGTCCTAGTGCATCAGTCACTGAAAGGAAGCATGCAGGTACAGCAGGCAGTGAAGAAAGCCAATGGAATGTTGGCCTTCATAACAAGAGGAGTTGAGTATAGGAGCAAAGAGGTCCTTCTGCAGTTGTACAGGGCCCTAGTGAGACCGCACCTGGAGTACTGTGTGCAGTTTTGGTCTCCAAATTTGAGGAAGGACATTCTTGCTATTGAGGGCGTGCAGCGTAGGTTCACTAGGTTAATTCCCGGAATGGCGGGACTGTCGTATGTTGAAAGACTGGAGCGACTGGGCTTGTATACACTGGAATTTAGAAGGATGAGAGGGGATCTTATTGAAACATATAAGATTATTAAGAGTTTGGACACACTAGAGGCAGGAAACGTGTTCCCGATGTTGGGGGAGTCCCGAACGAGGGGCCACGGTTTAAGAATAAGGGGCAGGCTATTTAGAACGGAGATGAGGAAAAACTTTTTCAGTCAGAGAGTTGTGAATCTGTGGAATTCTCTGACTCAGAAGGCAGTGGAGGAAAATTTCCCTGGATGCTTTCAAGAGAGGGTTAGGTACAGCTCTTAACGATAGCGGAGTCAAGGGATATGGGGAGAAGGCAGGAACGGGGTACTGATTGTGGATTATCAGCCATGATCACGGTGAATGGCGGTGCTGGCTCGAAGGGCCGAATGGCCTACTCCTGCACCTATTGTCTGTATGGTCAAAGACAGCAGCCAGAGACTCCCCAGAACAACGACCAGAGACGACCTCACCTGTGGAGACTGTGGAAGGATCTATCTGTCACGGATAGGGCCTAGTCCGTCACACAAGGAAACGCAACCACCCATGAAAAATCCCCCTCTCCAAGCAGGACAACGCCAAACCGAGCCATCATCTCCCGCAGACGGACGGATGCCAGAGAGAGATAAGATCACCCCTCAGCCTGCTCAACCTCGCCCTGCAGCTCAGGCCCTCGAGTGCAACGTGAGTGGAGTTCTCCCTGCGACCGCGTGGGTTCTCTCCGGGTGCTCCGGTTTCCTCCCACATCCCAAAGATTAATTGGCCCTCTGTAAATTGACCCTAGTGTGTAGGGAGTGGGGGGGAAAGTGGGGTGACACGGAACTTGGCTTGGTGTAGAGAAGCAGGCCGGAAACAGGGCCTTCCGCGCAGAGAATCCACGCCGACCAGCGGTCACCCAGACACGAGTGCTATCTTGCACAGGGATGTGCGAAGACGTCCTTTCGGGAAGGAGATGAGGAGGAATTTCTTTACCACAGAGAGTGGTGAATCTGTGGAATTCAGATTCAGATATCCAAGTCAGTGGGTATATTTAAGGCAGAGATAGATAGATTCTTGATTAGTGCGGGTGTCAGGGGTTATGGGGAGAGGGCAGGAGAATGGGGGTTAGGAGAGGAGAAATAGATCAGCCATGATTGAATGGCGGGGTAGACCTGATGGGCTGAATGGCCTAATTCTGCTCCTATCACTTATGAAACGGGACGTTTTCATTACAGAACTAGTGTGAGCACGTGGTCGATGTTCGGCGTGGACCCGACGGGCCGAAGGGCCTGTTTCCACTCTGTATCCCCAAACGAAACACTCGGAGGAGCAGGGAGAACGTGCAAACTCCGCACAGACAGCTGTGAGGCAGCGGCTCTAACGGCTGCGGCACTCAGCCGCTCGGGGTTATCGCCATCTCACTGGCAGAGGCCAGAGGGGAAGACTAAGGCAGAGATAGGTGGATTCTTGATCGCTACGGGTGTCAGGGGTCACGGGGAGAAGGCAGGAGAGTGGGGTTGAGAGGGAGAGATTGATCAGCCATGATTGAATGGCGGAGTAGACTTGATGGGCTGAATGGCCTGATTCTGCTGCTATCACTTATGAACATGACCTTACGGCCACGTCAGCTTGCAGTGAGTATACGTGACGTTCACAGCTTGTGCCTTCTGCTGACCGACTGGACACATGGGCACTGGGTACGGTGGCGCAGCGGTAGAGTTGCCGCCTTACAGCGAATGCAGCGCCGGAGACCCGGGCTCCATCCAGACTACGGGTGCCGTCTGTGCGGAGTTTGTACGTTCTCCCCGTGACTGCGTGGGTTTTCTCAGGGTGCTCCGGGTTCCCCTCACACTCTAAAGATATGCAAGTTTGTGGGCAAAATGGTTGCTGTAAACTTCCCCCAGCGCGTAGGATGCAACAGTGGGATAACATACAACTAGTGTGCAGGGGATCGCTGGTCGGCGTGGACCCAGTGGGCCGAAGGGCCTGTTTCCACGCTGTATCACTGAACTAAACTATATGGGGAAGTGGTAGAATCTTCCTGGGAGTTATTGAGAATGTACATTCTCCCCGTGGCCTGCGTGGGTTTTCTCCGAGATCTTCGCTTTCCTCCCACGCTCCAAAGACGAGCGGGTTTGTCGGTTAATTGGCTTGGTGTAAATGTACAAAATGTCGCTGGTGTGCGCAGGGTGGCGTTAATGTGCGGGGATCGCTGGTCGGCGCGGGCTCGGTGGGCCGAAGGGCCAGTTTCATCGCTGTATCTCTACACTGAACGTGAATGAACTACGTGCCTGGAGTTGCCCCGGTCTCTCTGAGGATGACAGTCTGGTGCTTTGCATTCGGAGCACTTAACCTCTGTAACAGCGCGAGGCGAGACAGTGTAGCAGAGCCCAATGTCCCCGGCATCTCCAGACAAATTGGCCTTGTGCTGGCGATTGAGGCAGCGACATTATGCCGCGGTTCCCATCCATTTGCCACTGTGGCCTATTTTTAGACCGGCCGATTTTCACCAACCGCTTGGGGCTTTGCAGACTGCGATTCGGTTTGACGGGGTCATCTGGGACGAGGTGGGAGCTGGCTTACTCCAGGAGTTAAGCCTGGGGCCATTCACATCCTCTGGTGCAGAGATTAGTGATGTGGATGATCATGAAAACAGACAGGCAGACAGCCGCGCCGACTTTATCCGTCAGACAGATAGCAGGGAGCGATAAATAACATGGAAATTGAACCTTAACATCATGGAAGCGCAGAACAAATGGTGGATGTGCATTCAGAGGATGCGTGGCTCGGTGGCACAGCTGTGACCTGCAGGTCTGTAGGTTCATTGGCCGCTGCAAATGGCCCCTCGTGTGTTTCAGATGCAAAGTTAGGATCACGCGGATCTAGTGTATGGGGTGATCGCTGGTCGGCGCGGGCCCGGTGGGCCCAAGGGCCTGTTTCCACGCTGTATCTCCAAACTATACTAAATGTACAGACTCCGCGCAGACCGCGCCCGTAGTCAGGATCGAACCCGGGTCTCCAGCGCTGTGAGGCAGCAACTCTACCGCTGCGCCACTACGCCGCCCTTTTGTTGCGAGCAATCCAGTCAGCGGAAAGACTGATGCATGATTACAATCGAGCCGTCCGCAGTGTACAGATACAGGATCAAGGGAATAACGTTTAGTGCACGATAAAGTCCAGTAAAGTCTGATTAAAGAGGGTCCCTATTGAGGTAGATGGGAGATGAGGACCACTGCATATTTGGTGGTGGGATGGTTCAGTTGCCTGATAACAGCTGGGAAGAAACTGTCCCTGAATCTGGAGGTGTGCGTTTTCACACTTCTGTTCCTCTTGCCTGATGGGAGAGGGGAGAAGAGGGAGTGACCGGGGTGATCTCCCGGTTGCCAAACATTTGAACTCCCCTTCCCATTCCCACACTGACCTTTCCATCCTGGGCCTCCTCCACTGTCAGAGTGAGGCCCAGCGCAAACTGGAGGAGCAGATCTCATATTTCGCTTGGGCAGCTTAGAAGCCAACGGTATGAACATTAATTTCTCTAACTTCAGGTAACCCGTGCATTCCCCCTCTCCACCTCGCTCCCCCACCCTCGTCGTCCTACTAGTTCCACACCCCTGTATCCCCTCGTTATCGCCTCTTCCCCGGCCAACAATGGACCATTGTGGGCTCCACCCTTCCTTGGTCATCTGTTGCCGGCCCTGTTTTGTTCTGGCCTTTTCCTACCTCCTGTTCCCTCCCCTCTACTTTCAGTCTGAAGAACAGCCCCGACCCGAAACATCACCCATCCATCTCTCCAGAGATGCTGCCAGACCCGCTGAGTTACTCCAGCACTTTGTGTCTATCTTCGGTATAAGCCAGCATCTGCAGTTCCTTTCCACACTCAATGGTGACATTGACAGGTTGACACGAACAGGCAAAGTGCTGAACATTGTAGATTTTATACGCCACGTTCAACGGACTAAATTATTCTATATCAAGCTGCTACACAGAGGCATGCAACATCGTTGTGTGAGTGTGACTCAATAACTCAGGGGCACTAACAGCAGCTGCAAGAATCCTTCAACACACAGCAATTTACATTCTGCAGGCAGCTAGATTTTCACTCCCCGCCCAGTTTATTATTGTCATGTGCACCAAGTCACAGTGAAAATCTTTGTGTTGCATGCTAACCAGTCAACGGAAAGACTAGCTGAGTTTAGTTTAGCTTATTGTCACGTGTACCGAGGTACAGTGAAAAGCTTTGTATTGGCAATAGACAATAGACAATAGGTGCAGGAGGAGGCCATTCGGCCCTTCGAGCCAGCACCGCCATTCAATGTGATCATGGCTGATCATTCTCAATCAGTACCCCGTTCCTGCCTTCTCCCCGTACCCCCTGACTCCGCTATCCTTAAGAGCTCTATCTAGCTCTCTCTTGAATGCATTCAGAGAATTGGCCTCCACTGCCTTCTGAGGCAGAGAATTCCACAGATTCCATGCTACCCAGTCAGTGGAAAGACAATACATGATTGCAATCAAGCCGTCCACAGTGTACAGATGCAGGAGGAAGGGTATAACGTTTAGTGCAAGGTAAAGTCCAAATAAAGATAGTCTGAGGGTCTCCAATCAGGTAGATAGTAGCTCAGCACTGCTCTCTGGTTGTGGTGGGATGATTCAGTTGCCCGATAACAGCTGGGAAGAAACTGTCCCTGAATCTGGAGGTGTGCGTTTTCACACCTATACCTTTTGCCCGATGGGAGAGGGGAGAAGAGAGAGTGGCCAGGTGCCATCTATGTGCGTCTTCCTTCAATGACCCCAGAGTACTAAACTCATCAGAGGACATATAGTGTAAGAAAATAACTGCAGATGCTGGTACAAATCGAAGGTATTTATTCACAAAATGCTGGAGTAACTCAGTAGGTCAGGCAGCATCTCGGGAGAGAAGGAATGGGCGACGTTTCGGGTCGAGACCCTTCTTCAGTCTGAAGAAGACATATAGTGACTCACTGTTAAACCAGGCCATCAAGTCACAGAGGAGCAGGATAATACAGAGAGGGAATTTGTGCAGCTTCACAGGATGGACCGAGACTAGGCACAGCAAGTTGGGCAGAAGGTCCCGTTTTCATGATGTACGACTCTATGAATGTCTAATTTAATTGGATAGAAGGCTGAATAACAGCAGATGCAGCAAATATTACATTGGAATCTGAGAGGAGTTGGCGTCGGGTGATGAAAGATCTGCAGCAAGGTTTTACTGCAACAATAGTAATTGGCTTATTATTGTCACGTGTACCGAGATACAGTGAGGAGCTTTTTGTTTGCGTGCTTTGTTTAGATTAGAGATACAGCGCGGAAACAGGCCCTTCGGCCCACCGAGTCCGTGCTGGCCAGCGATCCCCGCGCATTAACATTATTAACAGGGCGGTCACGGTGGCGCAGCGGTAGAATTTCTGCCTTACAGCGCTTACAGCAGCAGAAACCCGGGCTCGATCCCAACTACGGGTGCTGTCTGTACGGAGTTTGTACGTTCTCCCCGTGACCCGCGTGGGTTTTCTCCGAGATCTTCAGTTTCCTCCCGCACTCCAAATACGTACAGGTTTGTGGATTAATTGGCTTGGTAAATGTAAATTGTCCCTCGTGCGTGTAGGATAGTTTAGTTTAGTTTAGCTTAGAGATACAGCGCAGAAACAGGCCCTTCAGCCCACCGAGTCCGCGCCGACCAGCGATCCCCGCACAGTAACACTACGGACAAGTTACAATTTTTACATTTATACCTAGCCAATTAACCTACAAACCTGCGCGTCTTTGGATTGTGGGAGGAAACCGAAGATCTCGGAGAAAACCCACGCGGGTCACGGGGAGAACGTACAAACCCCGTACAGACAGCGCCCGAACTCGGGATCGAACCCGGGTCTGTGGTGCTGTAAGTGCTGTAAGGCAGCAACTCTACCGCTGCGCCACCGTGACCGCCCTGTTAATAGTGTTAATGTGCGGGGATCGCTGGGCGGCGCAGACTCGGTGAGCCAATCGCCCTGTTTCCGCGCTGTATCTCTAATCTAAACAAAGCACGCAAACAAAAAGCTCCTCACTGTATCTCGGTACACGTGACAATAATAAAAACCAATACCATTGTTGCAGTAAAATCTTGCTGCAGATCTTTCATCACCCGACGCCAACTCCTCTCAGGTGCCAATGTAATATTTGGTGCATCTGCTGCTATTCAGTCTTTTGGCCAAATTATATTCGTGATCAACTACTGTGCTTTGTTTAGATTAGAGGTACAGCGCGGAGACTGACTCATTTTCTATGCCATAAAATCCAGCAAAAATTCATTCTTCTTTGCGGTTCGTCAATTTTAGGAAAAGGCCATTCTCGAGTTTAAAACGCACTTAGCTTTCCCAACATGAGCTGTAATCGATACTGAAAGAAAAATCAAGCTTTAAAACTACATTCATTTATTCACACCATTAATAATATACAAGGCTATGTTTTACAATTTCATTACTTTGCAAAATCATTAAATATGAATAGACGCAAGTATATTGACTGTGTTGTAGATTCAACGTTGAATTCGAGCAGACCTGATATAATTAAATAAACATACTGGGAGTTTAAGTCACTCAAGTCTACGTGAGTCATAGCCCATTTTAGTCCCTTTCAAAAATACTCAGACATTATTCTTAAGTGCTAATTTTCCCAGTATTAATGTGCTCATATCAATAGACCCATCAATGATACCAATCTATCTATACACTAAAACTCTTGTTCGTTTGTTTGTTTGTTCCTGAACTACAGCCAAAACGGTACAAGATAGCGCGACAATTTTAGGCCCACCTTACTCACCGTCATCCCTTTGCTGCTAATGGAAGAAGTTTCCACACCCTGCACCAAATGCAGCCTAACCAAAGTCCCATAAAACTGCAAACATGACGTCCTGACCTTTTTACCTCCAATGTCCAGACCCATGAAGGCAAGCATACCATAAGCCTTCTTTACCACTCTATCTACTTGTGTTGCACTTCCACAGAGCTGTCTTGGGTTATCGGCTCATATGGTTATGGGTTCAAGTCCGACTGCAGAGACTTGAGTCCAAAGATCTAACTCAACACTCCTGTGCATTTGAGGGAGGCAATTTTGTAAGAGAGGTCATAGTCATAGAGTCATAGAGTAATACAGTGTGGAAACAGGCCCATCGGCCCAACTTCCTCACACCTGCCAACATGTCCCATCTACACTAGTCCCACCTGCCAGCGTTTGGCCCATATCCCTCTATACCCACCCTATCCATGTACCTGTCTAAACGTTGTGTTGTACCTGCCTCAACTATCTCCTCTGGCAGCTCGTTCCATACACCCACCACCCTTTGTTTTAAAGAGTTCCCTCTCAGGTTCCTATTAAATCTTACCCCCCCCCCCCCCCCCCCCCGCCCCCACCTTAAACCTATGTTTCTCAATTCCCTACTCTGGGCAAGAGACTCTGTCTGTATACCCAATCTATTCCTCTCATGATTATATACGCCACTATAACATCACCCCTCATCCTCCTGCTCTCCAAGAAATAGAGCCCCAGCCTGCTCAACCTCTCCCTATAGCTCAGGGCCCTCGAGTCTGGGCAACATCCTCGTAAACCTTGTGTATGAACTGTTTGGACAAAGCACACTTTCCCCTCCAAGCTGGACAATGGAGATCCCACAGCTTATTTTGTGTCTATCTTCGATTTAAACCAGCATCAGCAGTTCCTTCCCACACATGGTTGAAGAGCTTGATGGTTGTTGAGAAGGACTTGTTCTTGAACCTGGAGATATTGGTCCACAGGTCCATGTACCTTCTTCACGATTTCAGTGGCGAGAGGAGACCGTGGCCAGGGCTGGTCTTTGATGGTACTAGCTATCTTCTGAAGGCAGTGTTTCCTGTATATATCCCTCTGATTATGGACAGGTCAGTGCCCGTGGGGGCCTGGGCGATGTCTATCGTGGGGCGCAGCCCCCGTCCGAATTACCGTACCAGGACGTGAAGCAACCTTTCCACCGGCGCTTTCCCCACACACCTGTAGAAGTCAGGCGCGACGCGGCACGGCGGTAGAGTTGCTGCCGTACAGCGCCAGAGACCCGGGCTTGAACCTGAATGGTTTGGTGCTGTCTGTACGGAGTTTGCACGTTCTCCCCGTGGCCGCATGGGTTATCTCCGGGTGCTCTGGCCTCCTCCCACACGCGTGCAGGTTTGGCTCGGTATAATTGTAAATCGTGTAGGCTAATTGGCTCGGTATAATTGTAAATCGTCCCTTAATGTGTGTGGGATAGTGTTAGTGTGTGGAGGTCGCTGGTCGGCACAGACTCGCTGGGCCGAAGGGCCTGTTTCCGCGCTGTGTCTCTAAACTAGACTAAAACTAGACTAAAATCTCAGAAGCTTTGATGGTTCCTGACATATTTCGATGATTCATAATTGCCTGCAGCGTGCTGCTTATTGCATACAACTGGATTGCTCTGTAATTGACTGAAGCTGAAAACGATAATTATCTCTTGAGAAAATATGTAATTGAATATGAACACAACGCTCCTCTGTGTAAAATAACAAACATTGCTATTGCCACTATTTCAGGTCTGTGGAGATTTCGACACAGGTGGAGGTTCCGACGTTGCGTTTATTCGAGTGTCAGACTGACAGGGTCATTGCATCTGGGTATCAATGCAGGAAAATGGAGCCAAGGCAAATGGCAGCCATAATATTATTGAACATGGAACAGTACAGCACATGGACAGGCCCTTCAGCCCACAATCGAGGGCCCACGGGAACCCACCTGGAGAGGCCAGTAGAGGGTCCAGAGGAGGTTTACAAGAATGATTCCAGGAGTGAGTGGGTTAATCTATGATGAGCGTTTGTCGGTACTGGGCTTGCACTCGCTGGAGTTTAGAAGAATGAGGGGGGACCTCATTGAAACGTGCAGAATAGTGAGCGGCCTGGATACAGTGGATGTGGAGAGGATGTTTCCACTAGTGGGAGAGTCTAGGACTAGAGGGCACAGCCTCAGAATTAAAGGATGTTCCTTTAGGGAAGGGGATGAGGAGGAATTACTAGAGGGCGGTGAATCTGTGGAATTCTTTGCAACAGAAGGCTGTGGAGGCCAAGTCAGTGGATATTTTTAATGCAGAGATAGATAGATTTTTGATTAGTAGTCAGAGGTGTCAGAGGTTAAGGGGAGAAGGCAGGAGAATGGGGTTGGGAGGGAGAGATAGATCAGCCATGATTGAATGGCGGAGTAGACTTGATGGACCGAATGGCCTAAGTCTACTCCTATCACTTATGACCTTATGATTCCCTGCATATCCAGGTGCCCATTTAAAAGCCTCTTAAATGCCATTATCGTATCTGCCTCCACCAACACCCCCGGCAATGTTCCAGGCACCCAACACCACCTGCATTAAAAAAGTCTTTCTCCCTCTCATCTTAAACCAATGCCCTGTCGCCTTTAACACTTCCACCCTGGGGAAAAAGTTTCAGGATGCCCGCTTATTACGGTGCCCCATAATTATACAGACTTGTATCTTCCCCTCAACCTCCACATATTCCAGAAAGGCAGAGAGGCCACGTCTGGGCCAAAGCGGCCGTTCTTGCTTGTACTTCATATGTTCCCAGGTCAGGACAACCATGGTTCCAATTCCTTCAAACATCATCTGGGGACTAGTTCCAACCATCAATACACCCTCCATCATCTTAAAGGCAGAGGAGTGGTGAAATTTGACTAAGGAAATTTGAAGAAGTGTCCCGATCCAAAACATCACCTCTCCATGTTCTCCAGAGATGCTGCCTGACCCGCTGAGTTACTCCAGCACTCTGTGAAACGTCACCTATCCATGTTCTCCAGAGATGCTGTCTGACCCGCTGAGTTACTCCAGCACTTTATGCCCTTGTTTAAAAAAAGCAGCATCTGCTGTTCCTTGTGTATACGAGGAAACATCATTCCATTTCTATCAAATAATCCAATTTAGGTCAATTCGGGCAGCTTTATACTTGAGAGACAGTGCGCAGACATAGGGCCTTTGACCCGCCGATTCCTGGCCGACCAGCGATAGCCCTGCACACTAGCACTATCACTAGCTGTAGAGTTGCTGCCTTACAAAACCAGAGACCCAGGTTCGATCCTGGCTATGGGTGCTGTCTGTATGAGAGTTGCGGGACTGTCGTATGTTGAAAGACTGGAGCGACTAGGCTTGTATACACTCGAATTTAGAAGGATGAGAGGGGATCTTATCGAAACGTATAAGATTATTAAGGGGTCGGACACGTTAGAGACAGGAAACATGTTCCCAATGTTGGGGGAGTCCAGAACAAGGGGCCACAGTTTAAGAATAAGGGGTAGGCCATTTAGAACGGAGATGAGGAAAAACTTTTTCAGTCAGAGAGTTGTAAATCTGTGGAATTCACTGCCTCAGAAGGCAGTGGAGGCCAATTCTCTGAATGCATTCGAGAGAGAGCTGGATAGAGCTTTTAAGGATAGCGGAGTCAGGGGGTAAGGGGAGAAGGCAGGAACGGGGTACTGATTGAGAATGATCAGCAATGATCACATTGAATGGCGGTGCTGGCTCGAAGGGCCGAATGGCCTCCTCCTGCGTCTATTGTCTATTGTCTATTGCACATTCTCCCTGTGACCACATGGGTTTTCTGCGGGGTTCCGGTTTCCTCCCGCAATCCAAAGACATGTGGGTTTGAAGATTAAACCACTTCAGTAAAAATTGTAAATTGTGCCTAGTGTGTAGAACACTGTTCAATTCTGGGGATCGCTGGTCGGCGTGGACTCAGTGGGCCGAAATGGCCCGTTTCCGCGCTGTATCTTTAAACTAAACTAAAGGTCAGGCAGCATCTGTGGAGGAGGGAATAGACAGGTGATGATTCAGGTCCAGACACCTATAGGGCTGCTGCCTCACAACACCAGACACTGGGGTTCGATGATCCTGAGCTCAGGTGCTGGCTGCATGGAGTTTGTACGTTACCCCTGTGACTGTTCTTGTTCAGGGGCGTTCAGGGAGAACGTACAAACTCCGTACAGACAGCACCCGCAGTCAGGATTGAACCCAGATCTCTGGCGCTGTAAGACAGCAACTCTACCGCTGTGCCACTGTGCCGCCCAAGGGGGTGGAGGCAGATACGATAGTGACATTTAAGAGACTTTTGGACAGGCACATGGATATACAGGGTATGGAGGGATACGGATCATGTGCAGGCAGATGAGAGTTGGTCTTGGCATCATGTTCGGGAACAGAGGTTGTGGGCCGAAGGGCCTGCTCCTGAGCTGTACTGTTGTAAGCTCATGACGTGCCTTTCAACAAAGCAATGAAGAGAGTGCCTGACCCACTGAGTTCCTGCAGCACTTGGTTTTACCGCAGTGAATACACTTGCTGAGCGATATATCTGCCATAAAAATCTTTGTTAGGTTGTAAAATGTTCCATGTAAAAAAATGAACTTCAATCAATCAAGAAAGTGGCAATAATATCCCTCCAGAGTCACTCCGTGAAAGATGACTGCTACGATACATTCTGACAGCTACTCTGAAAGTGTTTCTCTTCCCACATGATCAAACGACAATATTTTCCACCTTTTCGGTAAAAGGATGTTTCTTCACACAAATTCCTTCCAGCGGGCTTAGTGCCAGTGGATTGGTCTTGAGTGAACATGAACCTCCCACTTTTTGGACCTGACAGAAGGTCATTATTGGCTTGGTAAAAGTGTAAATTGTCCCTAGTGTGTGTAGGGTAGTGTTAATGTGTGGGGATCGCTGGAGCCCGCTCCGCCCAGCGATCCCCACACATTAACACTACCCTACACACACCAGGGACAATTTTACAATTTTACTAAGCCAATTAGCCAAAAACCCTGTACATCTTTGGAGTATGGGAGGAAACCGGAGCACCCGGAGAAAACCCACGCAGTCCACGGGGAGAACGTACAAGCTCCATCGAGATAGCACCCGCAATCAGGATCGAAGCCGGGTCTCTGGCGCGGGAAAGCAGCAACTCTACCGCTGCACCACCCTGACCGCACAGTGGAATATTCTTGTAGTAATATACCTCTACTTTCATACACTCTTGTGCTTAGAAATGGTATTTGATCCATTTTTTAAAATAGGAGTTGGGTTTTCCCCAAATTTCAAAGCAGGGATCACCGAAAAAGGAGATTCCAAGTTTTGATCACTCTTGTTTCAACACAAAGTGCTGGAGGAATGCTTTGAGCACAGGATTTAGATTTAGAGATACAGCACGGAAACAGGCCCTTCGGCCCACCGAGTCCACACCGCCCAGCGATCCCCACACATTAACACTATCCTACACACACCAGGGACAATTTTTACATTTTACCCAGTCAATTAACCTACATACCTGCACGTCTTTGGAGTGTGGGAGGAAACCGAAGATCTCGGAGAAAACCCACGCAGGTCACGGGGAGAACGTACAAACTCCGTACAGACGGCGCCCGTAGTCAGGATCGAACCTGAGTCTCCGGCGCTGCATTCGCTGTAAGGCAGCAACTCTACCGCTGCGCCACCGTGCCGCATAGGTGTATGAAATCACAAGGGTGATTGCACAGGGACCTTTACCCAATGTTGGGGGATCAAAATCCAGAGGAGATAGGTTTAAGGAGAGAGGGGGAATAAATGAATGGGGACATAAGGGTAAATAAAATGAGCTGCTAGAGGAGGTACATAGATACATAGATACATAGAAAATCGGTGCAGAAGTAGGCCATTCAGCCCTTCGAGCCAGCACCGCCATTCAATGTGATCATGGCTGATCATTCACAATCAGTACCCCGTTCCTGCCTCCTCCCCATATCCCTTGATTCTGCTAGCCCTAAGAGCTCTATCTAAGTCTCTTTTGAATGCACTGTCCGGGCCTACAGTGTCCGGGCCTAAACTGTCTGGGCCTACACTGTCCGGGCCTACACTGTCCGGGCCTACACTGTCCGGGCCTACACTGTCCGGGCCTACACTGTCCGGGCCTACACTGTCCGGGCCTACACTGTCCGGGCCTTCAGGGTCCGGGCCTACAGCGTCCGGGCCTACAGCGTCCGGGCCTACACTGTCCGAGCCTACACTGTCCGGGCCTACACTGTCCGGGCCTACACTGTCCGGGACCAAAACTGTCCGGGCCTACACTGTCCGGGCCTACACTGTCCGGGCCTACACTGTCCGGGCCTACACTGTCCGGGCCTACACTGTCCGGGCCTACAATGTCCGAGCCTACACTGTCCGGGCCTACAGCGTCCGGGCCTACACTGTCCGGGCCTACACTGTCCGGGCCTACATTGTCCGGGCCTACACTGTCCGGGCCTACAGCGTCCAGGCCAACAGCGCCCCCCCCCCCCCCCCCCCCGGGCTTAATACGGGACAAGGATGGTCCTGTACGGAACAAACCAATTCAGCTGAATATGCGGGATGTCCCGGCTAATACGGGACAGTTGGCAACCCTAACTGGAATTCCCCCCAACTTTCCACATCCCACAAGCTGTCATTTCTATTGCACTGGTCCATGGAAGATTCACAAAAGAAAGAAGATAAACACTTACAGACCATACCTTGGCCTACCATCACGCTCTTCACCAAAGCCTCAAACATGCTCTCCGCAAAGCACTTCACTTCCACACGGCCACTGGCACCAGGAGTGTGTGTTACTGCCTGCCCTGCCCTGCCCTGCCCTGCCCTGCCCTGCCTGCCTGCCCGCCCTGCCCTGCCCTGCCCTACCCTGCCCTGCCCTCCCTGCCCTGCCCTGCCCTGCCCTGCCCTCCCTGCCTGCCCGCCCTGCCCTGCCCTGCCCGCCCTGCCCTGCCCTGCCCTGCCCTGCCCTGCCCTGCCCTGCCTGCCCTGCCCTGCCCTGCCCTGCCTGCCCTGCCCTGCCCTGCCCTGCCTGCCCTGCCCTGCCCTGCCCCGCCCCGCCCCGCCCCGCCCCTCCCTCCCTGCCCTGCCCTGCCCTGCCCTGCCCTGCCCTGCCTGCCCTGCCCTGCCCTGCCCTGCCCTGCCCGCCCGCCCTGCCCTGCCCTGCCTGCCTGCCTGCCCTGCCCTGCCCTGCCCTGCCCTGCCCTGCCCTGCCCTGCCCTGCCCTGCCTGCCCTGCCCTGCCCTGCCCTGCCCTGCCTGCCCTGCCCTGCCTGCCCTGCCCTGCCCTGCCCTGCCCTGCCCTGCCCTGCCCTGCCCTGCCCTGCCCTGCCCTGCCCTGCCCGGCCCGCCCGCCCTGCCCTGCCCTGCCTGCCCTGCCCTGCCTGCCTGCCCTGCCCTGCCCTGCCTGCCCTGCCCTGTCCTACCCTGCCCTGCCCTGCCCTGCCTGCCCTGCCCTGCCCTGCCCTGCCCTGCCCTGCCCTGCCCTACCCTGCCCTGCCCTGCCTGTCCGCCCGGCCCGCCTGCCCTGCCCTGCCCTGCCCTGCCCTGCCCTGCCCTGCCCTGCCCTGCCATGCACGCCCTGCCCTGCCTGCCCTGCCCTGCCCTGCCCGCCCGCCCGGCCCGCCTGCCCTGCCCTGCCCTGCCCTGCCCTGCCCTGCCCTGCCCTGCCCTGCCCTGCCCTGCCCTGCACGCCCTGCCCTGCCTGCCCTGCCCTGCCCTGCCCGCCCTGCCCTGCCTGCCCTGCCTGCCCTGCCCTGCCCTGCCCTGCCCTGCCCTGCCTGCCCTGCCCTGCCCTGCCCTGCCCTGCCCTACCCTGCCCTGCCCTGCCTGTCCGCCCGGCCCGCCCGCCCTGCCCTGCCTGCCTGCCCGCCCGCCCTGCCTACCCTCCTCTCTGTGCAGCCACCCGGGGCAGTCACTGCAGGATGCTAACTGCTTTCAGCTGCAATGCTGAAACCACCTCCTTAAGTGCCTTGCCTTATAAAAGCCCCCTGTTCTGCTTCCACTTCCTCAACCTTTTCTTTCTGAAATGCTCTCCTACACACGGTGGAGCAGCGGTAGAGTTGCTGCCTCACAGCGCCAGAGACCCGGGTTCGATCCCGACTATAGGTGCTGTCTGTACCGAATTTGCATGTCCTCCATGTGGGTTTCTCCGGGAGCTCTGGTTTCCTCCCAAACTCCAAGGACGTGCGGGTTTGTAGGTTAATTGTCTTCCGTAAAAATTGTAAATTGTCCCTAGTTTGCGGGGATCGTTGCTCGGTGCGGACTCGGTGGGCCGAAGGGCCTGTTTCTGCACTGTATCTCTAAACTCAACGACACTAAACCCCCTTTGCTCCTCAAGTTTACTTTTATTGTCACGCGTACAGAGGTGCAGTGAAAAGCTTTTTTGTTGCGTGACTTTATCCAGTCAGCGGAAAGATTACACTTACATGATTACAATCACGCCACACCATGGAGATGCAGGGTAAAAGGAATAACTTGTGTGTCTATCTCCGGTTTAAACCAACATCTGTAGTTTCTTCCCACGCACTTCCATCACCTTACCACTTTAAAAGATAAGAGGTTTGTGTCTTTCGGCTTTTAGTTTGAAAAGAGTGGAAGAGTTTAAAAAGAGTTCAATCGGCCAGGTCAGCAGAAGGCAGAGGATGTGAGGAGAGGCAGTGCTAAAAACTCATTCACAAGAATGTTGCCAGGACTCGAGGGTGTGAGCTATAGGGAGAGGTTGAGCAGGCTAGGACTCTATTCCTTGGAGCGCAGGAAGATGAGGGGAGATCTTATAGAGGTGTACAAAATCACAAGAGGAATAGATCAGGTGGACGCACAGAGTCTCTTGCCCAGTGTAGGGGATTCGAGAACCAGAGGACATAGGTTTATGGTGAGGGGGGAAAAAGATTTAGTGGGAGCCTGAAGGGTAACGTTTTCACACAATGGGTGGTGGGTGTGTGGAACGAGCTGCCGCAGGAGGTAGTTGAGGCAGGGACTATTGCAACATTTAAGAAACAATTAGACAGGTACATGGATAGGACAGGTTTAGCGGGATAAGGGACAAACTCAGGCAGGTGGGACTAGTGTAGTCTGAAGAAGGGTCTCGATCCAAAATGTCACCCATTCCTGCTCTCCAGTGATGCTGCCT
This sequence comes from Rhinoraja longicauda, assembly GCF_053455715.1. NCBI lineage: Eukaryota > Metazoa > Chordata > Chondrichthyes > Rajiformes > Arhynchobatidae > Rhinoraja > Rhinoraja longicauda. The sequence goes on along the minus strand of NC_135978.1, from coordinate 30,538,612 downwards.
GTCCCAATGAGTTACTCTACCATTTTGCGTTTATCTTAGATGGGACATGTTGGTCGGTGCGGACAAGTTGGGCTGAAGGGCCTGTTTCCACGCTGTATGACTCTGTGACTCTGTGACCTGCCCCTTTCAGTTCCTGAGACAAGATCAAGTGTAGATCCTCTACGTATTGCCTTCCCACGTTCCAGGCAGGGGATGGGTTACTGACTCAATAATATCCAAGGATTCCCGCTCCTGTTAATCATCTATGGATCCATCATTGGCGGTCAGTCGAAGCGAGTGTGACTGTCCTTTAGGACGCCTGTGCGTGACTTTGTTTAACATGGGGAGACTGGTGCACAGACAGCCACCACACACACGGTCCTTGACAGATCTGGGCCAGGATCCAGTGGCGATTAGTCCAAGACGACCAGGGACCCTTTTCTGCTGCAGCCTTCATCCATCCGCCTTCCCAGCCGTTGTGACGCTCCACTAAAGTCAGCTGTCATCCTCCGCCTGTTCCACCGTTGGGGGCTTGGTTGGATTGCTCTTTGTCAGGGACCTCCCCCTCGACCTTACCGCCATGGGTGACCCTACCAGGAGAGTAGCTCCAGACGGCATCGCTCTCAGGATCTCAGGGCCACACAAGCTTCTCCACCACGACAAGGTGGCAATCCAGGGGGAAATGAACATCTATGGTCTGGACCACTTGAGACAGCGTCTCTCACAACCTCAGGAGATGTGAAACATAGAAACATAGAAAATAGGTGCAGGAGTAGGCCATTCGGCCCTTCGAGCCTGCACAGCCATTCAATATGATCATGGCTGATCATCCAACTCAGTATCCTGTACCTGCCTTCTCTCCATACCCCCTGATCCCTTTAGCCACAAGGGCCACATCTAACTCCCTCTTAAATGAACTGGCCTTAACTACCTTCTGTGGCAGAGAATTCCACAGATTCACAAGTCTCTGTGTGAAAAATAAAATTCTCATCTCGGTCCTAAAAGACTTCCCCCTTATCCTTAAGCCGTGACCCCTTGTTCTGGACTTCCCCAACATCGGGAACAATCTTCCTGCATCTAGCCTGTCCAACCCCTTAAGAATTTTGTAAGTTTCTATAAGATCCCCCCTCAATCTTCTAAATTCCAGCGAGTACAAGCCGAGTCTATCCAGTCTTTCTTCATATGAAAGTCCTGCCATCCCAGGAATCAATCTGGTGAACCTTCTCTGTACTCCCTCTATGGCAAGAATGTCTTTCCTCAGATTAGGAGACCAAAACTGTACGCAATAGACCAAAACTGTACGCAAGGGCTTTATTGTCAAAGAGGTATCTTTGGAATTGGTTGACCGATTGAAAGATACCACCAGGAAACAGGCCCTTTGGCCCAACGACTCCTCACTGACCATCGATCACACTAAAGGTAGTCACAAAATGCTGGAGTAATTCAGCGGGTCAGGCAGCATCGCTGTAGAAAAGGAATAGGTGATGTTTCGGGTCACGCTAATTCTGTGTTATCCACTTTCCCATCCACTGTCTACTCAGCAGGAGCAATTTACAGAGGGCCAATTAGCCCACAAACCTGCACATCTTCATCTGGGACCCTGGTGCCGTTGGCAGAAGCTCTGCCCACAATGCCACTCCTTTTTGTCAGTGTCCCTGAGAGAAATAAGCAGAGAATACCTGAACAGGTGGCAGCGGTAGAGTTGCTGCCTCACAGCGCCAGAGACCCAGGTTCCATCCTGACTGTGGGTGATGTCTGCACGTAGTTTGTACGTTATCACCGTGACCACGTGGGCGTTCTCTGGGGGCCCCTGTTTCCCTCCACATCCCAAAGACGTGCTGGTCTGTACGTTAACTGGGCCTCTGTAAATTACCCCCAGTGTTTAGGGAGTGGATGAGAAAATGGGATAACATAGAACTCGTGTGATAGGGGATTTCACGGCTTCTATAGATTGTAAATTGTCCCCAGTGTGTAGGATAGTGTTAGTGTACGGGGTGATCGCTGGTCGCCACGGACTCGGTGGGTCGAAGGGCCTGTTTCCGCGCTGTATCTCTAAAGTCTGGAGGATTAGAAATGAAATAGTGTTGCTTCCATTCCAGTTCGACGCCTTATGGTCAGAACTGCAAAGTCAGCAGTTTTGAGCTGGCGAACGGCATGTATGTGCAGAACAAACTAGAGCCCCTCCAAACTGTAAATTGTCCCTCGTGTGTGTAGGATAGTGTTCGTGTACGAGGTGATTGGCGGTCGGATCGAGCTAAAGGTGCTTACAAAGTCTTTTTGCCTTTGTCAAACACGTAAGCCGCTGAGGAATCGACAGTATGTTTCAATGAGTGTTGACCGCCTTTACTACAACCGGAATCTTGCCCTGTAATGGGAGGAACCTGCAAAGCTGTTCTGCACCACAGCTGTGGTTTGTTTGAACTGCTGCATTTTTAACCCTTGCCGAGTGAATCTCTTCAGCAGCTTCACACTAATAACGCCACCCGTCCGCGATCAGTTGCTCACTGACAGAACTTCAGTCAAAAGAAAGAATGAGAAGACAGGCTTGCATTTAGACTCCATCAGAATCTGACAACTTCCAATGGGTGGTGCAGCGGGTAGAGCTGCTGCCTCACAGCACCAGGGTTCCATCCTGACCTCGGGTGCTGTCTATGTGGTGTTTGTACGTTCTCCCTGTGACCGTGTGGGTTTTCTCCGGGCGCTCCGGTTTCCTCCCACATTCCAAAGACGTGCGGGTTTGTAGGTTAATTGGCGCTCTGTAAATTGCCCCCCGTGTGTGGGATAGAACTAGAGTGTGATCGCTGGTCAGCACGGACTCAGTGGGCCGAAGGGTCTGTTTCCACGCTGCATCTCTAAACTAAACTAAACTAACAGCTATTCATAATGTATAGGCACTCTTGAAAAGTGTGTCTAGCCCTACTAATAGCAATGAGCTTATCACCAGATAACTGAACACCTTGTCAAGCTGTTTTGATGTCTGATTAACGATCAATTACAGCGGGCCTGTGTTTGCAATTACATATTAACCTGATTAAAGAGGCCAGCAGAGTGCTTCTCTTGAGAAAAACTGGGCGGAGTTTTTGCAACAATCTATTCTTGATAATGGGTTTTTATTCCAACTACTATGATGAGTTTTGAACTCCTAACTTCAGGTCATTAGACCAGTATTCCTTAGAGTCATAGAGACGTAGAATCACACAGCGTGGAAACTAAGGTTGCCAACTTTCCAACTCCCAAATAAGGGACAAAAGGTGATTTCACCGCCCATGCCCCGTGTGACCTCACCCAGCCAGCGGCCACATGCTCCCGCTCCACCAACGGCGGCCGCCCGGGCCGGGAGGCGGGTTGCTACGCAACCTCCGTTCGGCAAACACACTCGGGCCCGCTCCCTGAACACAGTCCATTAGCCTACACTGTCCAGGCCTACAGCGCCCCTCGGGCATACAGTGTCTGGGCCTACACTGTCCGGGCCTACACTGTCCGGGCCTACACTGTCCGGACCTACACTGTCCGGACCTACACTGTCCGGGCCTACACTGTCCGGACCTACAGTGTCCGGGCCTACAGCGCCCCCCGAGCCTAATATGGGACAAGGGCGGTCCCGTACGGGACAAACCAATTTAGCCCAATATACGAGATGTCCCAGCTAATACGGGACAGTTGGCAACCCTAGCGGAAGCAGGCCCCTCGGCACAACTCGTCCATGTCCACTGAGGTGCCCCATCTACGCTCGTCCCACCTGCCCGCGTTTGGTCTATAGCCCCTTAACCTTTCCATCCAACTCAAATAGGTGGAAACATCCTCTCCACATCCACTCTATCCAGGCCTTGCACTATTCTGTACCTTTCAATGAGGTCCCCCCGCGTCCTTCTAAACTCCAGTGAGTACAGGCCCAGTGCTGACCAAACACTCATCAGAGGTTAACCCACTCATTCCTGGGACCATTCTTGTAAACCTCCTCTGGACCCTCTCCAGAGCCAGCACATCCTTCCTCAGATACGGGGCCCAAAATTGCTCACAATATTCCAAATACGTCCGTCCGGTTTTCTTCCACAGACCGTTTGATCCCACCGCACTGCGGTTACCAACTGTCCCGTATTAGGCCGGGACATCCAGTATTTTGGGCTAAATTAGTTTGTCCCGTACGGGACCACCCTTGTCCCGTACGGGACCACCCTTGTCCCGTATTAGTAGGGTTGCCAACTTGCTCACTCCCCAAATAGGGGACAAAGGGTGATGTCACCGCCCCGCGCCCCACGTGACCTCACCCAGCCAGCGGCCACGTGCTCCCGCTCCACCAATGGCTGCCGCCATTGGTGGAGCGGGAGCACGTGGCCGCTGGCTGGGTGAGGTCACATGGGGCGCGGGGGCGGTGATGTCACCTTGTCCCGTATTTTGGGACTGAGGAAAGCTGCCAGCCCTACACCCCACTCGTCCTTACATCGTGAATCCCCCAACAATCCCGATGGCTGGTCGTCTGTTGGCCTCCACAATCCTCTCTTTAAACTCGCCAAAGTCCTGTTCCCCACATTCCCCCTTTGACTTTCCAAGTCCACTGGAAAATTTATCACGTGTCGGTAGGAGCTGCAGATGCTGGTTTACACCGAAGTTAGACACAAAACGCTAGGGTAACTCAGCGGGACAGGCAGCATCTCTGGAGATAAGGAATGGGTGACGTTTCAGGTCGAGACTCTTCTTCAGATTGTTGTTCATTATACTGGTTTCAACATCTAAACTTAGGAGTGAATTAAAAGTGTTTAGGGGGATTAATGGGAAAATGTCTTATGTAGAGTCATGGTGTCATATAGCACAGAAACAGGCCCTTCGGCCCACCAAGTCCGCGCCGACCAGCAATCATAGACATAGACATAGACATAGAAAATAGGTGCAGGAGGAGGCCATTCGGCCCTTCGAGCCAGCACCACCATTCATTGAGTTCATGGCTGATTGTCCACAATCAGTAACCCATGCCTGCCTTCTCCCCATGTCCCTTGATTCCGCTAGCCCCTAGAGCTCTATCTAACTCTCTCTTAAATTCATCCAGTGAATTGGCCTCCACTGCCCTCTGTGGCAGAGAATTCCACAATTTAACAACTCTCTGGGTAAAAAAGTTTCTTCTCACCTCAGTTGCAAATGGCTTCCCCTCTCACCTCAGTTTTAAATGGCCTCTCCCTCGCGTCCAATCCTTGCACATTAACACTACCCTACACACACTAGGGACAAATTACATTTATACTAAGCCAATTAGCTTACAAACCTGTAGTCTTTGGAAAACTGGAGCACCCGGAGAAAACCCACGTATGCTTCAGGGAGAACGTAGAAACTCCATACAGACGGCACCCGTAGCCAACAACTCTACCACTGCGCTACAGTGCACACCAAGATATAAAAGACTTGGATAGGTACAAGGATAGGACAGATTTAGAGGGATGTGGGCAGATTTTTAAGATTTTTTTTAGATTTAGAGATACAGCGCAGAAACAGGCCCTTCGGCCCACCGGGTCCGCGCCGCCCAGCGATCCCCGCACATTAACACTATCCTACACCCACTAGGGACAATTTTGTTTACATTTGCCCAGCCAATTAACCTACAAACCTGCACGCCTTTGGAGTGTGGGAGGAAACCGAAGATCTCGGAGAAAACCCACGCAGGTCACGGGGAGAACGGACAAACTCCGTACAGACGGCGCCCGTAGTCAGGATCGAACCGGAGTCTCCGGCGCTGCATTCGCTGTAAGGCAGCAACTCTACTGCTGCGCCACCGTGCTGCCCAAATGGACCAGTGTAGCTGGGGCATCTTGGTCAGCATGGGGAAGTTGGGCCGAAGGGCCTGTTTTCTGTGTTGTGTGACTGTGTCTATTTGTTTTCTGATTAATCCCCCTACACACTTTTAATTCACTTCTACTTTAAGATGTTCAGGGGTATCATGAACTTCCGAGTCCACGCGACCATCGATCACCCCGTTCACACTAATTCGATGTTATCCCAAATTCGCATCCACTCCCTGCACACTCGGGGCAATTTACAGAGGAGCAATTAACCCACAAACCCGCACATCTTTGGATTGTGGGAGGAAACCGCAGCACCCGAAGAAAGCCCACGCGGTCATGGGGAGAACGTGCAAACTCCACACTGGCAGCACCCGAGGTCAGGATGGAACCGGTGTCTCTGGCGCTGTGAGGCAGCGACTCTACCCACTGTGCCACTGTGCTGCCCTCTGGACCGTACTCTGGGCATTGTTCTGTACATTTCAGTGAGCCCATTTATTCCATGTCATATTCAGCGGCACAAAATGCCACCTAGTGTCAGTCCTTGGCGCATTTCAGGAGTGATCACGTCAAAATGTGGTTTATTGTCACACATACACCGAGGTACAGTACAAAGCCTTTTTGTGCTTGCTATCCAGTCAACTAAAAGACTATACATGAGTTACAATCGAGCCGTCCACAGTGTACAGATACAGGGTAACAGTAATAATGCTTAGTGCACGATAACGTCTGATTAAAGATAGTCCGAGGGTCTCCAATGAGGTAGATGGTAGTTCAGGACCGCGCTCTAGTTGTGGTAGGATGGTTCAGTTACCTGATAACAGCTGGGAAGAAACTGTCCCTGAATCTGGAGGTGTGCTTTTTCACACTTCTGTACCTCTTGCCTGATGGAAGAGGGGAGAAGAGGGGGTGACCAGGGTGAGACTGGTCCTTGATGATGCTGCTGGCCTTGCTGAGGCAGCGTGAGGTGTAGATGGAGTCAATGGAAGGGAGGTTGGCTTGTGTGATGGTCTGGGCTGCTGGCCTTGCCGAGGCAGCGTGAGGTCTAGATGGAGTCAATGGAAGGGAGGCTGGCTTGTGTGATGGTCTGGGCTGCTGGCCTTGCCGAGGCAACGTCAGGTGTAGATGGAGTCAATGGAAGGGAGGCTGGCTTGTGTCAAGTCAAGTCAAGTCAAGTCAATTTATTTGTATAGCACATTTAAAAACAACCCACGTTGACCAAAGTGCTGCACATCTGACTAGGAAAAAAAAGAAACATACAGTGGCAGGTAGCCAAACACAACGGTGCGGCCATCTTGAACAAAATGTTAATTCAATCACCCACAGTCCAACAATAAAAGCACTAAACAGGCACCCAAAAATTACCCAACCCCAAAAACCCCCCAAAACACAGTCCAACAATAAAAGCACTAAACAGGCACCCAAATTACCCAACCCCAAAAACCCCCCAAAACACAGTCCAACAATAAAAGCATTAAATAGGCGAACCTCAGCGACTGTGATCTTCTGTCGACTGTCTTTGGTTGCCCCACGGCTACAGTTTTGCACTATTATGGTTACCTAGTGTTATGGTTATTAATTCATGTATTTTCTGAGAACAGTGCTATATATTATCTGTGTGTTATTGCCTTTACCAGCCTGTTAACCAGCAGCAAGTAAGAATGTTATTATTTTATGATTGGTATGTATGAAAATTAATATTGTATGATAAAATTAAAATGCATGATGTATTCAAGAGAGTTAGATTTAGCTCTTGGTGCTAACGGAATCAAGGGGCATGGGGAAAAAACAGGAACGGGGCACTGACTGTGGATGATCAGCCATGACCACACCGAATGGCGGTGCTGGCTCGAAGGGTCGAATGGCCTCCTCCTGCACCTATATTTTCTGTTTCTATGTTTAAACATTCCCCTTCTTACCTTTAATTATTGAATGCCACACCAGGGGGAGTGGAACATGACTAGCAGGTGGTGAGGGGAGGGGGGGTGAGGGGAGGGGGGGGGTGAGGGGAGGGGGGGGGTGAGGGGAGGGGGGGGGTGAGGGGAGGGGGGGGTGAGGCAGCACTTCTCAGCACTTCTCAGCACAGGATTAGTGCGTTGAGGGGCAGTGCAGCTGCAGGTCAGTGAAGAGGCAGAGAGCTGCTGCCTCACAGTGCCAGGGACCGAGGTTCGATCCTGACTGTGGGCGCTGTCACTGTGGAGTTTGTACGTTTCCCTGTGACTGCGTGGGTTTTCTCCGGGTGCTCCGGTTTCCTCCCACATCCCAAACGACGTACAGGTTTGTCGGTGAATTGGCTCGGGTAAAATTGTACCTTGCCCCCACTGTGTGCAGGACAGTGCTCATGTACAGGGTGATCGCAGGTCAGCGTGGGCATGGCGGGTCGTAGGGCCTGTTTCTGTGCAGTATCTCTGAAGTAAAGTCTAAAGTCTAAAACTGAGGCAGTACAGCGGGGCAGCTGGAAGTACAGCTGCCTCACAGTGGCAGAGACCCGGTTTCAACCCTGACTACAGGTGCTTTTAGTTTGGTTTCGAGATACAGCGCGGAAACAGGCCCTTCGGCCCACCGAGTCCACACCGACCAGCGATACCCTACACACACACACTAGGGACAATGTTTACACTTATACCATGCTAATAAACTACAAACCTGCACGTCTTTGGAGTGCGGGAGGAAACGGAAGATCTGGAAGAAAACCCACGCAGGGAGAACGTACAAACTCCGTGCAGACAGCACCGTAGTCAGGATCGAACCCGGGTGTCTGGCGCGGTCAGACAGCAACTCTACCGCTGCGCCACCGTGCCACCCCAACTTATACCAATACAAGACTGCTCCATCCTGACTGAAGGTACAGAAACTCGAAGCTGAAGGCCACACTCCAGGTCCCATCTCACCAAAGCCCTGGGTAGTGTTTACTCCAACGACTCATCCCATTGCAAAGTTAGCGACAGAAGGAACTTGTTTCCACAAGGAACAGCAGATGCTGGATTACAAGTGCAGGAGTAACACAGCGGGACAGGCTGCATCTCTGGAGAAGATTAGCTTTTGTTCAGTTTAGTTCATTGTCAAGGTTCAGTGAAAAGCTTTTTTGTCGCGTGCCATCCAGTCAACGGAAAGACTGTACACAAGTACAATCGAGCAGTCCACAGTGTGCAGATACAGGATAAAGGGAATCACGTTTAGCGCAAGAGAAAGTCCTGTAAATTCCAAGTAAATATAGTTTGAAGGTCTCCAGTGGGTGGATGGGAGGTCAGGACCGCTCTCTGGTTGGTGATGGGACGGTTCGGTTGCCTGACAACGGCTGGGAAGAAACTGTCCCTGAATCTGGAGGTGTGCGTTTCCACACTTCTGCACCTCTTGCCTGATGGGGGAGGGGAGAAGAGGGAGTGAGCGGGGCGAGACTGGTCCTCGATTGTGCTGCTGGCCCTGCCGAGGCAGCGTGAGGTGTAGATGGAGTCAGTGGAAGGGAGGTTAGTTTGCGTGATGGCCTGGGCTGGGAGAAGATGGATAGGCAATGTTTCAGATTGGGACACTTCTCCATTCCCCTCTCTCTTTCCTGTTCCCCACCTGACTTTACACCCATTTCTCCCCCTCCCCCCCACCTGCTGTCGATTCCTCCCCAAACTAAACAAACAGAAATCTCTCTCACTCGGATCTTGTACTGGGATTAAATTCGGAATCACAACACGTTTCAATCCAATTTGAAAATAGATTGAACTATAATGGAGTAGCTATTCTTTTCATTAAAGTCAGGATATGAAATATTGCAGGCGGCATTAATTTAAATGTCAGATTTGAAAACATGGGCTGGCATAACATGTTGAATGAGAGTAATCATCAAGTTGTGTGAAACTAGTCTGTAATTTACTCAATTAAGAGCATGATGATTTCTCAGATGGCATTAGCTGCAATCTTCATAAGCATTTAATTAGATTCAAATATAATGAATAATTACATAAATAATCATATATGTGTTGTCAGAGACGTGGCGGCCTGTAGAAATGATATTTCCCTCATCATATGATCCAACAATCTTCCATTTTTCCATTGACCCTTATTCTAACTGCATCAATTAATTGCTCATTCATAACACTCGGCACGGTGGCGCAGCAGTAGAGTTGCTGCCTTACAGCGCCAGAGACCCGGGTTCCATCCTGACTGCAGGTGCTGTGTACGGCGTTTGTACGTTCTCCCCGTGACCTGCGTGGGTTTTCTCCGGGACCTCTGGTTTCCTCCCACACTCCAAAGACGTACAGGTTTGCAGGCTAATTGGCTTGGTGAGATTGTAAATTGTCCCTAGTGTGTGTAGGATAGTATTAGTATCGCTAACACTATTGGGGATTGCTGGTCGGCGTGGACTCATTGGGCCGAAGGGCCTGTTTCAACACTGTATCTCTAAACTAAACTAAACCAACTAAAGTGTTTCAGGGTAAGAAATAAGACATTCTGAATGTCTATTTTATGGAAATAGAGTCCATTATGGAAATAGAGTCCGAGATGCTGCCTGACTCGGTGAGTCCATTTTTTGTGTAAAACCAGCATCTGCAATTCCTTGCCTATTTCCGGCAACTCCAACGGGACCCCACTGCTGGCCACATCTTCCCATCTCCACTCCTTTCTGCGTTCCGCAGAGACTGTTCCCTCCGTAACTCCCTGGTCAACTCGTCCCTTCCCACCTAAACCACCCCCTCCCCAGGTACTTTCCCCTGCAACTGCAGGAGATGCAACACCTGTCCCTTTACCTCCCCCCTCGACTCCGTCCAAGGACCCCGACAGTCCTTTCAGGTGAGGTAGAGGTTCACTTGCTCCTCCTCCAACCTCATCTACTGTATCCGCTGTTCTAGGTGTGGACTCCTGTACATCGGCGAGACTAAGCGCAGGCTCGGCGATCATTTCACTCAACACCTCCGCTCAGTCAGCCTAAACCTACCTGATGTCCCAGTGGCTCAGCACTTTAACTCCCCCTCCCATGCTGACCTTTCTGGCCTGGGCCTCCTCCATTGTCAGAGTAAGGCCCAGCGCAAATTGGAAGAACAGCTCCTCATATTTCGCTTGGGTAGCTTACACCCCAGCGGTATGAACATTGACTTCTCTAACTTCAAGTAGCCCGTGCTTTCCCTCTCTCTCCATCCCAGTTCTCCGACCAGTCTTACTGTCTCTGACTACATTCTAGTGTAAGAAGATAACTGCAGATGCTGCTACAAATCGAAGGTATTTATTCACAAAATGCTGGAGTAACTCAGCAGGTCAGGCAGCATCTCAGAAGAGAAGGAATGGGCGACGTTTTGGGTCGAGACCCTTCTTCAGACTACAATCTATCTCTCTTTGCTTTGTGTGTTACCTTCTCCCAACTAACAATGATCAATTCTACATTTTCCTTGATCTCCGGTCCCTTTGTCCTGTTTTCACACCCTACACTTCCTTATCTATGCACTTCCTTATCTATGTACCGCCCTCTCCCCCGACATCAGTCTGAAGAAGAGTCTCAACCCATTCCTTCTCTCCAGAGATGCTGCCTGTCCTGCTGAGTTACTCCAGCATTTTGTGTCTATCTGCAACTCCTTGTATCTTCCACGGGATCATTACGCAAACTGGAGTAACAGCACCTCAAATTTTGCATGGGCAGCAGTATGAACGTTGATTTCTGTAATCTCTAGTAATCCCGGCATTCCCCCAGGGAATGGGGACCCACCCTAGTCATCCTACTAGGATGACACTGTTCGCATCCCTGTATCCCTTCGTTATCACCTCTTCCCCAGCCAACAATGGGCCATTGTGGGCTCCACCCTCCCTTGGTCATCTGTAGCCGACTTTGTTCTGGCCTTTTCCTACCTCCAGTTCCTCCCCCTCTACTTTCAGTCTGAAGAAAGGACCCGACACGAAACATCACCCATCCTTTTTCTCCAGAGACGCTGCCTGACCCACTGAGTTACTCCAGCACTTTGTGTCTAACTTAAGGGGGAGGGGGAGGGGGAAGGGAGGAGGGGGAAGGGAGGAGGGGGGAGGAGAGAGGGGGAGGAGAGAGGGGGAAGAGAGAGGGGGAAGAGAGAGGGGGAAGAGAGAGGGGGAAGAGAGAGGGGGAGGAGAGAGGGGGAGGAGAGAGGGGGAGGAGAGAGGGGGAGGAGAGAGGGGGAGGAGAGAGGGGGAGGAGAGAGGGGATGGGAGAGGAGAGGAGAGGGTGCTGCACCAATGCAGGAGAGGTTTGGGCCCAACAGGTCCACTTGGTCTAGTATCCCTCTAAACCTGTCTTATCCATAGATCCTATCCTAATCAATCAATCAATCAATTAGTCATTCAAATAGATCACAATTTTTCATCTGGCACAACGCAATATAGTGAAGCTCTGCCAATAAGATACGGTGGAAGTTAGACACAAAGTGCTGGAGTAACTCAGTGGGTCAGGCAGCGTCTCTGGAGAAAAAGGATGGGTGATGTTTCGTGTCGGGTCCTTTCTTCAGACTGAAAGTAGAGGGGGAGGAACTGGCTCGAAGGGCCTAACGGCCGACTCCTGCACCTATTCTCCATGTTTCTAGGTGCCACTGTCACACTCTCCCACACATTAAGTGTGTTAAGTTGCTCCAGAACTTGGCCCCATGTCACCTGGATGGAGCGGGCCTGGATCCTGCTCCTCTGCCTTACCAACTTTGCTCTGATGCACGGAATGGGAGAAGCCAAGAGGAAAGAGGAGGGAACCCGCTTTATTACGATGGAGCCCGGCCCGTGAGATGGGAGACGGTGGGTAACATCTGGAGTGCTGAGACGATTTGGCAGCGGACCCTTTACGTCGCATCTAGAAAACCCGCTGACAAAAACTGCAACAACCCTGACTTAGTCATCAAACCCCCTGACAAAATTCTCTTACTCTAGAGAACTATTCATCAGTTCCAAGCAGACCTGCGTTAACCACATCTTAAACACAGCCGGCCTGGGCAGAGCATTACTCCCTCCCATCTCTGCTGTTCACAGGGCCCCAGCCTTCAAACAGTTAAATGTCCTGCCAGCCTTTCCTAAAGCACACTGCTCTCTGTTTAAATAACGCTGGTTGTATGCCTTGCTGTGACTTTGTTGACTGGCCAACGTAAGACAATAGACAATAGGTGCAGGAGGAGGCCATTCGGCCCTTCGAGCCTGTACGCACCGCCATTCAATGTGATAGACAATAGACAGTAGACAATAGGTGCAGGAGGAGGCCATTCAGCCCTTCGAGCCTGTACGCACCGCCATTCAATGTGATCATGGCTGATCATTCTCAATCAGTACCCCGTTCCTGCCTTCTCCCCACACCCCCTGACTCCGCTATCCTTAAGAGCTCTATCTAGCTCTCTCTTGAATGCATTCAGAGAATTGGCCTCCACTGCCCTCTGAGGCAGAGAATTCCACAGATTCACAACTCTCTGACTGAGTCCCCCACCCCACCCCACCCAGACCTGGTCAAATGCAGGGCTAATGTGACATTCAAAACCACAAGGAATGAAGGCACAGACGTGACTTGAACAGCGAGGCGGCTTCTCCATTAACCTTCACTTGACCCAGCTTTTGGATGCTGTTGAGATTACAAAATAAAACGACAAAATAAGCGGTCCTCTCACCATTTGACAAGTTCCCATTTAGTTTCTCCCGGCTGCTTCTTGCTGGCCATGTTTCCCAGACGGTTCCTCCACCCTCCCTCCTCTCTCGGGCGGGTCGGTGTGTTTCTCACGGGGCAGGGAGCCGGGAGAGTCGGGTCCGAATTAGCTCAGGCTGCAGCTCCGAGCCCACATCCATCCATCCATCCATCCATCCATCCATCAGAGCAGCCGCCTGCTCGTGGACTCAACCCCTCTCCTCCTCTGGACCTGGTGGGTGGGTGGGTGGGTGGGTGGGTGGGTGTGAGAGGGAGCAGGGAACCAGGTGGGGTTGTACCAACCTGAACTCCTGTCACTGCGATAAAGGCAGACCTGAGCTCGACGCCACAGACTGCGGCAGAGGTCGCACTTCAAGATCACCTCTCATAGAAACATAGCAAATAGGCGCAGGAGGAGGCCATTCGGCCCTTCGAGCCTGTACGCACCGCCATTCATTGTGATCATGGTGGCTGATCATCCACAATCAGTAACCCGTGCCTGCCTTCTCCCCATTTCCCCTGATTCCGCTAGCCCCCGGAGCTCTACATAACTCTCTCTTAAATTCATCCAGTGAATTGGCCTCTGCTGCCCTCTGTGGCAGAGAATTCCACAGATTCACAACTCTCTGGGTGAAACAGTTTCTTCTCACCTCAGTTTTAAATGGCCTCCCCTTTATTCTTAGACTGTGTGGCCCCTGGTTCTGGACTCCCCCAACATTGGAAACATTTTTCCCAATACAGCATGAAAACTGGCCCCACACCCCTTGATTCCACTAGCCCCCAGAGCTCTATCTAACTCTCTCTTAAATCCATCCAGTGATTTGGCCTCCACTGCCCTCTGTGGCAGAGAATCCCAGCTAGCTTCATTCCGGCTATCTATTCAGGCTCACAGAAGCAAGCAGACCAATGATAGTGGTATGGGCCGCTTAATTCTCTTTGCAAAGATGCTACATCGGTACCATTTACAGAACGGGGTCTCCACCCCAAACATCACCGGTCCTGTTTTTCTCCAGGGGTTGCTGCCTGACCCGCTAAGTTACACCAGTGGTGTAAACAAGGGTCCCGACACGAAACCTCACCCATCCTTTTTCTCCAGAGATGCTGCCTGACCCGCTGTGTCTATCTTCGGTTACTAACAGAACGTGGACTCAGTGGGCCGAAAGGTTTGAACGGGGAAGTCCAGAACAAGGGGTCACAGTTTAAGGATAAGGGGGAAGTCTTTTAGGACCGAGATTAGAAAGGTTTTTTTCACACAGAGAGTGGTGAATCTGTGGAATTCTCTGCCACAGGAGGCCAGTTCATTGGCTATATTTAAGAGGGAGTTAGATGTGGCCCTTGTGGCTAAAGGGATCAGGGGGTATGGAGAGAAGGATACTGAGTTGGATGATCAGCCATGATCATATTGAATGGCGGTGCAGGCTCGAAGGGCCGAATGGCCTACTCCTGCACCTATTTTCTATGTTTCTAATCCATGATGTATCTATCTCTCGATGTTTGCAATCATCGAGCTTTCTGCTCTACAGGGAAAGAGAGCAGCCGAGGGCGAGGAAGAACTTAAATATCCCAGGAAACATCTGAACCCTGGGATGGTTCAGTGGGAAAAACTCACCACAGGGTCAGGTAATTTTGGGTTCAAATCCGTCTCCCAAGTTTTGAATCAGTCACCCAAGGACAAAGGTTTAAAGTGAGGGGGGAAAGAGGGGGTAACTGAGGGGTGAGATTTTTACACAAAACAAATACCTCCATTTAGAGTCACCAGCACCAGCCAGCTGTAATATGGTGCACAAAATCATGAGAGGAATAGATTGGAAAAATGCTCGTGCTCGAAGGCCTGAGCTACAGGGAGAGGTTGAGCAGACTGGGACTCTATTCCTTAGAGCGCAGGAGGATGAGGGGTGATCCTATAGAGGTGTGTAAAATTATTAGATCGGATAAATTCACAATCTCTTATAGTCAATAGGCAATAGGTGCAGGAGGAGGCCATTCAGCAATGTGATCATGGCTGATCATTCTCAATCAGTACCCCGTTCCTGCCTTTTCCCCATACCCCCTGACTCCGCTATCCTTAAGAGCTCTATCTAGCTCTCTCTTGGATGCATTTAGAGAATTGGCCTCCACTGCCTTCTGAGGCAGAGAATTCCACAGATTCACAATTCTCTGACTGAAAAAGTTTTTCCTCATCTCAGTTCTAAATGGCCTACCCCTTATTCTTAAAATGTGGCCCCTTGTTCTGGACTCCCCCAACATTGGGAACATGTTTCCTGCCTCTAACGTGTCCAACCCCTTAATAATCTTATACGTTTCGATAAGATCTCCTCTCATCCTTCTAAATTCCAGTGTATACAAGCCTAGTGCTCCAGTCTTTCAAGGCTCATCTTGCCCAGGGTATGGGGATCGAGAAGTTATAACTTTTAATGTGAGGGGGGAAAGATTTTATAGGAATCTGAGCGGTGACTTTGTTTTTTACACAAAGAGTGGTCGGTGTATGGAACGAGCTGCCAGTGGAGGTAGGAAAAGAAACTGCAGATGCTGGTATAAATCGAAGGTAGACACAAAGTGCTGGAGTAACTCAGCGGGTCAGGCAGCATCTCGGGAGAGATGGAATGGGTGACGTTTCGGGTCGAGACCCTTCCTCAGTCTGAAGAAGGGTCTCGGCCCGATACGTCACCTATTCCTTCTCTCCCGAGATGCTGCCTGTCCCGCTGAGTTACTCCACCACCAATTCGGAGGGATATGGACCAAACGCGGGCAGGTGGGGCTGGTGTAGCTGGGACACGTCGGCCGGTGTGGGCGGGTTGGGCTGAAGGGCCTGTTTCCACGCTGTGTCACTCTATGACTCTATGACTCTGTGACTCTAAGAAACTGAACCAATGGTCAAGATGGCGCCAGAGCGTGATGATGCTTTGCGTGCTCTACCAGAGGAGGATCTGGTACCAACTGGGTCCATGAAAGGGAAGTCACAGAAGCAAGGGCACATTTAACTTAGTTTGAGTTTGTTAATAGTTTCAGAGATACGGCGTGGAAATAGGCCCTTCGGCCCACCTTGCCCACGCCGACCAGCGATCACCCCTTACGCTTGTTCTACCCCACACACGCGAGACAAATTACAGAGCGCCATTTAACCTGTAAACCCGCACGTCTTCGGAGTGTGGGAGGTAACCAGCACACCCGAAGGAAACCCACGCGGTCACAGGAAGAACGTGCAAACTCCACACAGGCAGCACCCTGGGTCAGGATTGAACCCAGGTCGCTGTCGCTATGAGGCAGCAGCTCTACCCGCTGCACCACCCGTCTCTTGACCATTGGGTAAGAAAGTGGGTAAGAAGGTGGGTAAGAAAATTAATTGTGCTGTAATCATCTCTTAAATATTACAGCGCAGTTATATTAACTCCAGTGGTTATTCATAATTGAACAGGATTGTGCTGGGATTCTGAATGCCGTCTATCTTTTCACAAGCTACACGCTCACTACCCTATCCCTATTCTCAGCCGTACAGTCTTGAAACCACCTCCAACCCCATCACCATTTGGCCAAATGTTCCCACGCTCTTTATTCAAGCATGTAGCCGAGGTACTGTAGCTGAGGCAAGTGCTGTTGCCACGTTTAAGAAACATTTCGACACGTCCATGGATAGGGCAGGTGTAGAGGGATGTGGGCCGAATGCAGGAAGGTGGGACTAGTACAGATGGGACATGTGGGCAAGTTGGGCCGAAGGGCCTGTTTCCACGCTGTAAGACTCTATGACTCTATGACTCCAATTCACAAGATGGCAGAAATGAGAAGCTGGAGAGAGTCAGAGGGTATGGCCAGAGTTGGCGAACCCCTACTAGAGTATGGTTGGCGGTGCCAACTGGCATTTTAGGTCAGTGTTGCCTTTGGTTTCCAATCAATTTTGGTTGCAGAGTTGTGAATGCCGTCTTGCCATGTTCCCATCTTAAGGCCGGTACACTGGTGCAGCTGGTAGAACCACTGCCTCACAGCGCCAGACACCTGGGTTCGATCCCGACCTCGATTGTTGTCTGTGTGGAGTTTGCACGTTCTCACTGTGACCACGTGGGTTTCCTCCGGGTGCTCCGGTCCCCATCCACATGCCAAAGACGTGTGGGTTTGTAGGTTAATAGGCTCTCTGTAGATTGTCACTAATGTGTAGGGAGTGGATCAGAAAGTGGGATAATGTTTAGTTTAGTGCCACGTGTACCAAGGTACAGTGAGAAGCTTTTTGTTGTGTGCTACCAGTCTGCGGAAAGACAATACATGATTACAATCAAGCTGACCACAGTGTTCAGATACAGGATAAAGGGAAGAACGTTTAATGCAAGATAAAGGCCTGTAAAGTCTGATTAAAGATAGCCCAAGGGTGTCCACTGAGGTAGATGGTAGCTCAGGAACACTCTAACTAGTGTGAATGGGTGATCAGTGGTCGGCGTAGACTTGGTGGGCTGAAGGGCCTAACTCCGTGCTGTATCTCTCTAAATTTGCAGGAACCGGGAACAAAGCTCCTCAACATCCCTCGTTGCCTCAGATATGAGCAGGCTTGCCAACTATCTCACTCCCAAATAAGGGACAAGATGACATCACCGCCCGGCGCCCCACGTGACCTCACCCAGCCAGCGGTCACGTGCTCCCGCTCCACCAATGGCGGCCGCCCGGGACGGGAGGCGGGTTGCTACGCAACCTCCGTTAGGCAACACTACAGTGTCCGGACCTACAGCGGCACCTGAGCCTACACTGTCCGGGCCTACACCGTCCCGGCCTACACTGTCTGGGCGTACAGTGTCCGGACCTACAGCGTCCGGGTCTACAGCGCGCCCCGGGCCTAATACGGGACAAGGGCGGTCCCGTACGGGACAAACCAATTTAGCCCAAAATAAGGGATGTCCCGGCTAATACGGGACAGTGGGCACACCCTAGATATGAGATTGAGTGAACGAGAGGGCAGCAGCAGGAGACGATGGCAGCACAATGTCTAAACCTGGCAAAGATTCACACAGCATAGAAACGAGACCTTCACCCATCCACTCCATGCCAACGTTTTGCTCATCCACCCCAGACCCATCTGCCCACCTTAGGTCCGTATCCTGTTCTTGCCAAGCTATCATTATTAGCTGCAATGTGTTGTGATTCTAGGGCAGCACGATGGCTCAGCGGTAGAGTTGCTGCCTTACAGCCCCAGAGTTCTGGGTTCAAACATGACTACGGGTGCCTTCTATCTGGAGTTTGCACTTTCTCCCTGTGACTGCGTGGGTTTTCTCCAGGCGCTCCGTTTTCCTCCCACACTCCAAAGACGTGCAGGATTGTAGGTTAATTGGCTTCTGTAAATTGTAAATTGTCCCTTGTGTGTAGGATAGTGCCAGTGTACGGGGTGATCGCTGGTCGGCCCGGGCACGGTGGGCCGAAGGGCCTGTTTCCACACTGTATCTCTAAAGTCTAAAGTGTAGATTTGAGTAATATCAAGTCGTCACCCGAGACACCATCCTTTTTCTATGTTACATTGTAAAATGAGTGCAGATATAAGTGGGTTAAGTCAAACTAACTTAATTATTGATGAGATAAATATCATTGCATGACTTACGTCATTTTAACTTACAACATAAATGTAGAATTATGAATATAGAACTGTGAGTTTGAAAACACTTAGACAATTAGGATCATGTGCTGATCTAATCATTAGTTTGCATGGAGAACAAGTTGGGTAATATTACATGGTGGTACCATATCACTGAGGGTTCAATTAGTGCCATAATCCATCATCTCAAAGCAACGCATGAAGACATGACAGGGTGGCACAATGGTACAGCAGTAGAGTTGCTGCCTCACAGCACCAGACCTGGGTTTGATCCTGTCTACGGGCGCTGTCTGTACGGAGTTTGCACGTTCTCCCCGTGACCTGCGTGGGTTTCCTCCAAGATCTTCGGTTTCCTCCCACACTCCAAAGATGTTCAGGTTGTGGGTTGATTGGCCAGGTATCTATATACTAAAACTCTCGTTCGTTTGAACTACAGCCAAAACGGTGCACGATAGCGCGACAATTTCAGTCCCACCTTACTCACCGTCGTCCCTTTGGTGCTAATGGAAGAGGTTTCATTGAAATCGGTGTTATATTTTTAATGTTATTCACATTTTAAAGTTTAAATCTATCTCCTAGGGAGAGAGGGGGGTGGAGGGAGAGGGGGAGGGGGGGGGAGGAGGGAGGATAAGGGGGGTTGAGGGGGATGGAGTGGGGGGTAGAGGAAGGGGGGAGGGGAAGTGGAGGGGGAGAGGAGAGGGAGGGGGAGGAGGAGGGATTGGGAGGGGGAGGGGGTGTAGGGAGGGGGGTAGGGGGAGGGGAAGGGGAGGGGAGGAGGGAGGAGGGAGGGGGAAGGGGAGGAGGGAGGGGTGGAGGAGGGGGTAGGGAGGGGGGAGGAGGGAGGGAGGGGTGAGGGGAGGAGAGGGTGCTGCACCAATGCAGGAGAGGTTTGGGCCCAACGGGTCCACTTGGTCTATAAATGTTAAAAATTGTCCCAAGTGTGTGTAGGATAGCGTTCGTGTGCGGGGATCGCTGGTCGGCGCAGACTCGGTGGGCCGAAGACTGTATCTCTAAACTAAACTAAACATCCCCTGTATTATTATTTTTCTAAGCATTGATTTAACTTTCAAGTAGGACTTTATTCAGTCTAACGAGCCCTTCTCTGCTCACACCTGCAACATTTAATGGTATCCAGTCAAATCACTGGTACTTGCTTTCAAACCTTTTTATCTACTGCCAGATGGGAGAGGAGAGGAGAGGAGAGGAGAGGAGAGGAGAGGAGAGGAGAGGAGAGGAGAGGAGAGGAGAGGAGAGGAGAGGAGAGGAGAGGAGAGGAGAGGAGAGGAGAGGAGAGGAGAGGAGAGGAGAGGAGAGGAGAGGAGAGGAGAGGAGAGGAGAGGAGAGGGATGGTGTAAAAGGTCTTGGATTATGTTGACTACTTTTCCAAGGCGGCGTGGATTGTAGATGGGGTCCATGATGGCGAAGCTGGTCAATGTGTGACGGACAGGGCTACATCCACAACTCTCTGCAGTTTCTTGCGAACTTGGGGCATTCCCAATCCCAAACCAAGCTGGGATACATCCTGACAGGATACCTTCTAAGGTGTAGCTTTAGAGGTTGTAAGGGTTTTCAAGAGAGAGTTAGATATAGTTCTTGGGGCTAACGGAATCACGGGATATGGGGAGAAAGCGGGAAAGGGGTACTGATTCTGGATGATCAGCCATGATCACATTGAATGATGGTCCTGCCTCGAAGGCTGAATGGCCTCCTCCAGCACCAATTTTCTATGTTTCTATGTTGGAGCATGCCACCTTTTCCTACTAGGAGGACAAAATGTTGAGTATTTTGAAATGTTAAGTATTAGGGTGGTGCAGCGGTAGAGTTGCTGCCTTACAGTGCCAGAGACCCGGGTACGATCTCCCTGTAACCATGTGGGTTTTCTCCGGGTACTCTGGTTTCCTCCCACACTCCAAAGATGTACAGGTTTATGGGTTAATTGGCTTTGTTAAAAATTGTAAATTGACCCTAGTGCGTAGGGTAGTGCTGGTGTACGGTGATCGCTGGTCAGCGCGGACTGGGTGGACCTGATTCCGTGCTGTATCTCTAAACGAAACTAACCTAAGCTAAACTAAAGTGTAAGAAAATAACTGCAGATGCTGGTACAAATCGAAGGTATTTATTTCACAAAATGCTGGAGTAACTCAGCAGGTCAGGCAGCATCTCCGGAGAGAGGGAATGGGTGATGTTTCGGGTCGAGACCCTTCTTCAGACTGATGTCAGGGGGGCGGGACAAAGGAAGGATATAGGTGGAGACAGGAAGACAGAGGGAGATCTGGGAAGGGGGAGGGGAAGAGAGGGACAGAGGAACTATCTAAAGTTGGAGAAGTCGATGTTCATACCGCTGGGCTGTAAGCTGCCCAAGCGAAATATGAGGTTCTGTTCCTCCAATTTCCGGTGGGCCTCACTATGGCACTGGAGGAGGCCCATGACAGAAAGGTCAGACTGGGAGTGGGAGGGGGAGTTGAAGTGCTCAGCCACCGGGAGATCAGGTTGGTTAAGGCTAAGCTAAACTAAACTAACCTAAACTAGACCAAACTAAACTAACCTAAGCTAAACTTCTGGTTACCACAAGGATCGTCACCATTGTCCTCTGGAGGTCAGAGTGTGGACATTTACATTGAAGAAACAAACTGCTTCCAGTCGCATGTAATGGCAGAGTTAGCCACCAGAGGGTATCACGAGTTCAATTACCAAATGTTCTCTGTCCAAGGTACTGAACATTAGGTTTAGGCTTATTATTACAACAGACAATAGGTGCAGGAGGAGGCCATTCGGCCCTTCGAGCCAGCACCGCCATTCAATGTGATCATGGCTGATCATTCTCAATCAGTACCCCGTTCCTGCCTTCTCCCCATACCCCCTGACTCGGCTATCCTTAAGAGCTCTATCTAGCTCTCTCTTGAATGCATTCAGAGAATTTGCCTCCACTGCCTTCTGAGGCAGAGAATTCCACAGATTCACAACTCTCTGACTGAAAAAGTTTTTCCTCATCTCCGTTCTAAATGGCCGACCCCTTATTCTTAAACTGTGGCCCCTTGTTCCGGACTCCCCCGACACTGGGAACATGTTTCCTGCCTCTAACGTGTCCAACCCCTTAATAATCTTATACGTTTCGATATGGTCATGTTTGTTCAGTGAAAACCTTTGTTTTGCATGCTATTCAATCAAATTATTTGATACAATACATAAATCCAATCAGGTCAAACTCAAGTACAATAGATAGAGCAAAGTGGAATGGGAAAAGAACAGAATATATTTCTAGAGAATCTAGTTCTCAACATTGTAGCGCATCACTTCCAGAGACAAAGTCCAATGTCCGCAATGGGTTAGCGGTGAATCGAACAGTATCCTAGTCCCACCTTTTGCTCTCAGCACCTTTCCCAATGAAAGCATACTGTTCACCTAACTCGCCACTTTCAAGGAACCATGCATTGCGACAGAACAGAGAGATTTGGGAGATTAAGGAACTCCCAGATCTCTCTGAAGATGGTCACAAAGTGCTGGAGTAACTCAACGGGTCAGGCAGTATCTCTGGAGAAATAAGGATTGATGACGTTTCAGGTCGGGGCCCTTCTTCAGACTTTGGGCTGGAATCTTTCTTCAGACGACATCTCTGTTCTGCAAACTCTCCTGGACTCTACCATTTTCTGTGCGGGTTCTGGCCTTGCTTCTCATACCAAAATGCAATACCTCACACTTGCCAGAGTTACATACCATTTGCCGGTCGTTGACCTACCTTCCCAGCTGACCTAGATTCTCTTGTAAACTTAGATAACCTTACTCACTGTCTGCCTTAGACCTGAGAGATACAGCACAGAAATAGGCCCTTCGGCCCACTAAGTCCATGCTGACCAGACACTGGCACTATCCTACAATCTCGGGACAATTTACAATTTTACTAAAGCGAATCGACCTACAAACCTCTACATCTTTGGGAAACTGAAGCACCCTGAGAAAACCCACGTGGTTACAGGGAGAACATACAAACGCCATACAGACAGCACCCCTAGTCAGGATTGAATCTGGTCTCTGAGCTGAAATGCAGCAACTCTACCTCCATACCATCACTGTTGGTGTGATTTGCAAGTTGACCACTAATCTCAGAACTACAAACAACCCATGGCAACTGGCGTGGTGGCGCAGCGGTAGAGCTGCTGCCTTACAGCGCCAGTGACCCGGGTTCCATCCTCCTGACTATGGCTGCTCTCTGTATGGAGTTTGTACGTTCTCCCTGTGACCATGTGGGTTTTCACCGGGTGCTCCAGTTTTCTCCCGCACTCCAAAGACGGGCGGGTGTGTAGGTTAATTGGCTTTTTAAAATCAACTCTAGTGTATAGGATAGTTTTAGTGTAGGAGTAATCGATGGTCGGCGCGGACTCGGTGGGCCGAAGGGCCTGTTTCCGCGCTGCATCTCTAAACACCCAGCATAATGTATTGAATTGTACTGAATTGAATTGAATTGTATTGAATTGAATTGAATTGAACGGGATTGTATTGTATTGCATTGAATTGAATTGAATTGAATTGAATTGAACTGAACTGAATTGAATTGTATTGCATTGAATTGAACTGAATTGAATTGTATTGTATTTAATTGAATTGAATTGAACTGAATTGAATTGTATTGTATTGCATTGAATTGAATTGAATTGAATTGAATTGAATTGAACTGAATTGAACTGAATTGAATTGTATTGTATTGCATTGAATTGAATTGAATTGTATTGTATTGTATTGCATTGCATTGAATTGAATTGAATTGAATTGAATTGAATTGAATTGAATTGAATTGAACTGAAATGAATTGTATTGTATTAAATTGAATTGAATGAGACAGCATTGAAACAGGTCCTTCGGCCCATCGATTCCATGTTGACTATCGATCACTCGTTCATGCTAGTTCTATGTATCCCACTTTCTCCCCCACTCCCGACACACCAGGGGGCAGTTTGCAGGGGCCAATTAACCTACAAACCCGCACGTCTTTGGCATGTGGGAGGAAATTGGAGCGCCCACACGGGAGAACATGCAAACACCACACAGTCAGCATCGAGATGAGGATCGAACCCGAGTGTCTGGTGCCGTGAGGCAGCAGCTCTACCCGCTGCGTCACTGTGCTCCCGTGGAAAAACCAGACAGACCACTGGGCTTCACACAGCTTAAGATAGGTTTTCACACATTGAAGTGAAATGCCTCGAATGTGCTTTCTGGATAAAACTCACTTATATATAAAAAAACCTCTTGCTCCATTTGTTAATCGACCTTGAATTCCCCAATTTTGGGTAACGAACCACAACACCCCCACCCCCTCCTTTTCTAACAACAGTAGAGTTGCTCCGGTTTGTGTTACTGCATTATATTACACCATCTCTTGCGAAGTATTTAAGGCAAATTAGACACCCCCAAAATATGTGTACATATTTTATTATCTAAAAAAGTATTAGGTTGGGAAAGGTCCCAAACCGAAATGTGGCCTATCCATGTTCTCCAGCGATGCTGAAGAGAGACACAAAGTGCTAGAGTAACTCAGCAGGGCAGGCAGCATCTCTGGAGAAAAAGGATGGGTAATGTTTCGGTTCAGGACCTTTCTTCAGACTCTTCTGGTTTGGTCTGATGTGAAGAAGAGTTGCAACCCGAAGCGTCATCCATGTTTTTTTCTCCAGAGATGTTGCCTGTCCCGCTGAGTTACTCCAGCTCTTCATGTCTATCTTCAGTGTAAACCAGCATCTGCAGTTCTTTCCCGCACAACTTCTCCAGAGATGCTGCCTGACTCACTAAGTTTAGTTTAGTTTAGTTTAGTTTAGAGATACAGCGTGGAAACAGGCCCTTCGGCCCACCGAGTCCACCTTGACCAACGATCGTACATTAGAACTCGTACACTAGTTCTAACCTACACAAGAGGGGCAATTTACAGAAGCCAATTAACCTACAAACCTTAACGTCTTTGGAAAGTGGAAGGAAACCGGAGCACCCGGAGAAAACCCACGTGGTCACAGGGAGAACGCGCAAACTCCGTGCAGACAGCACCCTTAGTCAGGATGGAACCGGGGTCTCTGGCGCTGTGAGGCAGCAACTCTACCGCTGCACCACCGTGCCAGCACTGCCCACAGTTACTCCAACACTTTGTGTCTTGTGTACGTGATAGCAAGTGTTTTCACCAGATTTTAAAAGTCTGAAAATGGCAAAAAGAATCCTCTGGGGGCCATTTGCTCATTCCCCAGGGAGTGTGTGGGCGCGGGGTGCCATTTATTGCCCATCATTGACTGGCCTTCAGAAGGTGAAGTTGTGAACCCTGACAGAACCATTGTGGTCTTTCTGGTGAAGATGCCCTCATGTCCACTCTGGCAAGCAGCTCCAGGCTTTGTCGCCCATGATGATGAAGGAATGGCCAGGGATTCCCCTCACTCCCGTTCACTCTAGCCTCTCCTGCTTCCTCTGCCCACCATTCACGGACACAAACCATCCCTGATGAAGCAGCACTCAAAGTGCATACTAGTATACATCACGGACTCAGTGGGCGGCACGGTGGCGCAACGGTAGAGTTGCTGCCTTACAGCGAATGCAGCACCGGAGACTCAGGTTCGATCCTGACTACGGGCGCCATCTGTACGGAGTTTGTACGTTCTCCCCGTGACCTGCGTGGGTTTTCTCCGAGATCTTCGGTTTCCTCCCACACTCCAAAGACGTACAGGTTTGGAGGTTAATTGGCTGGGCAAATGTAAAAAATTGTCCCTAGTGGGTGTAGGATAGTGTTAGTGTGCGGGGAGCGCTGGGCGGCGCGGACCCGGTGGGCCGAAGGGCCTGTTTCTGCGTTGTATCTCTAAATCAAAAAAAAAATCTAAAAAGGGCCCGTTTCCACGCTATATCTCTAAACTAAACTAAACTAAACTAGTGTACAGCATTCAGTGCTTACAATGTGGTCTCAAGTGAACACTCAATTGAACACTTTCAGATAACCAGCCTTTCCTGTTTGTGCCAGCACTGGCTGAACAAATCGTAAGCCTCTCCACATAGTCCCTCTTCCTTGATGCTGCCTGATCCATTGAGTATTTACCCCATTTACTTTGATTCAGGTTTCAGACAAAATCCTAAGGACTGGCGCAGCGGTAGAGTTGCTGCCTTGCAGCACCAGAGACCCGGGTTCAATTCTGACTACGGGTCCTGTCTGTATGGAGTTTGTACGTTTGTCCCCGTGACCGCGTGGGTTTTCTCCAGGTGCTCCGGTTTCCTCCCACACTCCAAAGACCCATAGGTTTCGTAGGCTAATCGGCTTCGGCAAGAATTGTAAGTTGTCCCTAGTGTGTTGGCTGGTGCCTGTGGGCCGATGCGTCTGTTTCCGCGCTGTATCTCTAAACTAAACGAAACGAAACGAAACGTGCAGGTTTGCAGGTGCATTGGTCTCTGTAAATTGCCTCTTGTGTGCAGGGAGTGGATGGGAAAGTGGGATAACATAGAACGAGGGAGTGTGTGAATGGGCGATCGAAGGTCGGCGTGGACTCGGTGGGTTGAGGGGCCTGTTTCCATGCTCTATCTCCAAACATCGTTCATTGCCCTGGCCACACACACACACACACACACACGCACACACACATGCGCACGCACGCACGCACACGCACGCACACACACACACAGATGCACACACACACACACACGCACGCACACACACACGCACACACACATATCCACACACACACAGACACACACACACACGCACACACGCACACGCACACATACACATACACACACACACACACACACACACACACACCCACACACGTACACACACACACACACACACACACACCCACACACACACACACACACACACACACACCCACACACACACACACACACACACACACACCAACTCCCAAACTACCCAGCTTCACCCCAAGAATGAAATTTAAATATTTGAACAAAAATGATTTTATTTAATTGTTGCCCTGGTACATTTCCCCGATCACCCCAGTGGGAGAGACTGCACCAGAAGTCCTGCTGTGGTTCACACGGCAACACAGCACCATTTTCTCAAAGGAAATCAAAAATAGGAATAATTGCATATTAGCAGTACCAACAATACAACATCTAATTGGGCTCACAAGGACTGACACTGGATTTGTACAGGGAATGGTAGTTCATATGCAGTAAAAAGGAACTGCAGATGCTGGTTTACACCAAAACATAACTGTTGGAGTAACTCAGCGGGTCAGGCAGCATCTCGGAACAAAATGGATAGGTAACGTTTCGTGTTGGGACCCTTCTTCAGACTGAATAATCGTTGATGTGAGTGCTTTCGGCATTTAGAAACATGGAAACGTTTCAGGTCGAGGCCCTTCTTCAGACTGGTTAGTGATCAGGGAAACGAGAGATATATAGGTGATGTGGAAAGATAAAGAACAATGAATGAAAGATGTGCAAAAAAGTAACAATGATAAAGGAAGCAGGCCATTGTTAGCTGTTTGTCGGGTGAGAACGAGAAGCTGGTGCGACTTGGGTGGGGGAGGGATAGAGAGAGAGAGGGAATGTCGGGGCTACCTGAAGTGAGAGAAATCAATCTTCATACCACTGGGCTGTAAGCTGCCCAAGCGAAATATGAGATGCTGTTCCTCCAATGTGCGTTTATCCTCACTCTGACAATGGAGGAGACCGAGGACAGAAAGGTCTGTGTGGGAATGGGAAGGGGATTTAAAGTGTCCAGCAACCGGGAGATCAGGTTGGTTCAGGCGGGCTGAGCGAAGATGTTCCGCAAAACGATCGCCCAGTCTGTGTCTGGTCTCGCCGATGTACGAGAGTCCACATCGTGAACAACGGATACAGTAGATGAGGTTGGAGGAGGTGCAAGTGAATCTCTGCCTCACCTGAAAGGGCTGTCGGGGTCCCTGGACAGAGTCGAGGGAGGAGGTATAGGGACAGGTGTTGCATCTCCTGCGGTTGCAGGGGAAGGTACCTGGGGAGGGGGTGGGTTGGGTGGAAAGGGGATGAGTTAACCAGGGAGTTGTGGAGGGAATGTTCTCTGCGGAAGGTGGAAAGGGGTGGAGATGGGAAAATGTGGCTAGTTGTGGGATCCCATTGGAGGTGGTGGAAATGTCGGAGGATTATGTGTTGCATGCGACGGCTGATGGGGTGGAAGGTGAGGACTAGTGGGACTCTGTCTCTGTTGGACTAGGGGGAGGGGGAGCAAGGGCGGAGCTGCGGGGTACCGAGGAGACACGAGTGAGGGCCTCGTCTATGATGGGAGAGGGGAACCCCCGTTCCCCAAAGAATGAGGACATCCCGGATGTTCTAGTGTGGAACACCTCATCCTGGGCACAGATGTGGCGTAGACGGAGGAATTGGGAGCAAGGGATAGAGTCTTTGCAGGAAGCAGGCTGGGAAGAAGTGTAGTCGAGATAGTTGTGGGAGTCAGTGGGTTTGTAATAGACGTCAGTCAATAGTCTGTGATGGAGACGGTGAGATCAAGAAAGGGGAGGGAGGTGTCAGAGATGGTCCAAGTAGATCTGAGTGCAGGATGGAAATTTGTGGTGAAATAGGAACCTGAGGGGGAATAGGGGAAACGTTTTCACAGAGAGGGCGGTGGGTATATGGAACAAGCTGCCAGGAAAGGTAGTTGAGGCAGATACTATCGCAGGGCATTTAAAAGACACTTTGACAGGTACCTGGATAGGAAAGGTTTAGAGGTATTTAGATTTTTAGATTTAGAGATACAGCGCGGAAACAGGCCCTTCGGCCCACCGAGTCCGCGCCGCCCAGCGATCCCCGCACACTAACACTATCCTACACACACTAGGGACAATTTTTACATTTACCCAGTCAATTATCCTACATACCTGCACGTCTTTGGAGAGTGGGAGGAAACCGAAGATCTCGGAGAAAACCCACGCAGGTCACGGGGAGAACGTACAAACTCCGTAAAGACGGCGCCTGTAGTCAGGATCGAACCTGAGTCTCCGGCGCTGCATAGTACATGGGTCAAACAATGGGAAAATGGGAATTAGATGGGGCAACTTGGTCAGCACAGACAGGTTGGGCCGAAGGGCATGTTCCCATGCTGTAAGACTACAACTAATGTCTATTCTTTCTTCACAGATGTTTCCTGACCCAGGCAGGTGGGACTAGTGCTGCTGGGCCATGTTGGCCGGTGTGGGCAAGTTGGGCAGAAGGGCCTGTTTCCACACTGTATCACTCTACGACTCTATGATCCTGGTCAATCCTCCCCAACATTTAATTGCAGAGTTTTAGTGTGTGAATTTGCAAATCAGCTTGGTACCCAACTCACAGCGAGGATTGAGTTTAGAAGAATGAAGGGGGTGGGGGGGCCTCATTGAAACATGCAGAATGGTGAAAGGCCTGGATAGAGTGGATGCGGAGAGGATGTTTCCACTAGTGGGAGAGTCTAGGACCAGAGGGCACAGCCTCAGAATTAAAGGTCGTTCCTTCAGGAAGAAGATGTGGAGAAATTTCTTTAGTCAGAGGGTGGTGGATCTGTGGAGTTCCTTGCCACAGAAGGCCGTGGAGGCCACAAGTCAGTGGGTATATTTAAGCGAGAGATAGACAGATTCTTGATTAGTACGGGACTCAGAAGGCAGTGGAGGCCAATTCTCTGAATGCATTCAAGAGAGAGCTAGATAGAGCTCTTAAGGATAGCGGAGTCAGCGGGTATGGGGAGAAGGCAGGAACGGGGTACTAATTGAGAATGATCAGCCATGATCACATTGAATGGTGGTGCTGGCTTGAAGGGCCAAATGGCCTCCTCCTGCACCTATTGTCTATTGTTATGGGGAGAAAGCAGGAGAATGGGGTGAGGAGGGAGAGGTAGATTAGCCATGACTGAATGGCGGTGTAGAATAGACTTGATGGGCTGAATGGCCTAATTCTGCTCCTATCCCTTATGACGTTATGATTCTATGATTATGACTATGATTATTCTATGATTATGAATATTATGATTATTCTAATATTCTAATAATGATTATTCTATGATTATGATTCTATGATTATGACGTTATGATTCCTTATGACCTTATGATTCTAGTGAGTGCAAAGATTGTAAACAGATTTATTTTTTATTTTTTTAAATCTCCCACATTCCCCCCAATTTAACTCTGGGGGGGGGGGGGGGTGAGATGGAGGGGGGGTGAGATGGGGGGGAGGTGAGATGGGGGGGAGGTGAGATGGGTTGAGATGGTAGGGGGTGAGATGTGGGGGGAGGTGGGGGGGGTGAGATGGGGGTGAGATGGGGGGGTGAGATGGGGGGGGGATGGGGGGTGAGATGGGGTGGGGGGTGAGATGGGGTGGGGGGTGAGATGGGGATGGGGAGATGTGCGGGGGGGTGAGATGGGGGTTGGGGGGTGAGATGGGGTGGGGGATGAGATGTGGGGGGGGGTGAGATGGGGGGTGAGATGGGGTGGGGGATGAGATGTGGGGGGGGGGTGAGATGGGGGGTGGGGGTGAGATGGGGTGAGGGATGAGATTTGGGGGGGGGTGAGATGGGGGTGGGGGTGAGATGGGGGGGATGAGATGTGGGGTGCCAACTGCTCTCTTGCGACCTGCCTTGTGTGTGTTTTGCCAGTTCAGTGCTGGTCTGTAACGATGCAGTGATGTGGGTGACATCAGCCCTCAGTGATAATGCATCATCTGGTCACGTTGCTCAGTGTTTACGGTGTCGGGGCACCTCGTCCTTCACTCTCACTCTCTCACAGTCTCGCTCCTCTGAGCGGTGGCAGCGTTGCCCGTGTCACCCGGCTGCCCCACACATCCAACACCGGACCCCCAGGGCAACACCGGACCCCCAGGGCAACACCGGACAGGACAGGGCAACACAACACCGGACCCCCAGGGCAACACCGGACCCCCAGGGCAACACCGGACCCCCAGGGCAACACAACACCGGACAGGACAGGGCAACACAACACCGGACCCCCAGGGCAACACCGGACCCCCAGGGCAACACCGGACCCCCAGGGCAACACCGGACAGGACAGGGCAACACAACACCGGACCCCCAGGGCAACACAACACCGGACCCCCAGGGCAACACCGGACCCCCAGGGCAACACCGGACCCCCAGGGCAACACCGGACAGGACAGGGCAACACAACACCGGGCCGGGCCGGGCCAGAGCAGCGCAGTCAGAGCCAGGCTTTGTTCTAACCGGGAGCCCATCCTTTCTCTCTCTGTGTCTGCGCGTCTCTCCCTCTCTCTGCCGGGTAAGCCTGTCATTTGTGATCTTTGCAATCTCTCTCTCTCCCTCCCTCCCTCTCAATCTCTCTCTCTATCC